>NC_088200.1:64004995-64247813 GCF_028769735.1 Zonotrichia leucophrys gambelii
TTGCTACAGTGTTAGGGAATGGTCCTGCAAATTCTCGACCTTTCAATCTTCTGAGTTTTGCGCATTGAAGTGCTAATCAGCAGTTACTAACTGCCTTCTCAACACACTTTACCAGGCCCTGGCAGGAGAAAAGCTGGGTGCTTATTCCTTTTAGTGCTCTTGCAAAGGTGTTAAATGCCTCCAACTGGAATGTGTCATGTGTCCTCTGCTGCATAGTGGATGGCAACACTAGAAATGACTGAGAAAACCAAGACTGCCTAAAGGTTCTCAGAAAATCAGAGACAAGTGGGTAATATTTCAAAGAAGTGGATTATAGTTCAAAGAAGATACTTTTGTCTCATAACTAAGAATATGTTTTTTCACCTCAAATAAAAGTAACATAGCTTCCTAAAGATGTGTCCTTTTCTTGAAGTAGAAAGGAAACAGGCCCAGTGACCAAACCTATGGTCAGCCGAAGGACTGGCTGTGCCTGCAGTAAGCTAAGATCTTAGCTTCACTGTGTTTTCTGATCATCAGAAGTGCAATCAGGCAAAATGAAGCTATAATAAGATGATACAAGAACCTGATAATAGCCTGATAATAGTTCTGCTGATTAAATACACACTCTGAACAACGAAACTGATGTGCATTTTAATGTCTAACTCCCTGTTGGAGCAGGCAATCTTATTTGTCTTTGGATATGGAGGTAAGGGGGCATGTTTTACACAGGTCCACAGCTTGACAGTGTTGTTACTCAGTTTAGACAGTTTCCATGCAGAGTCACAAAAATAAAACTACAAAGCCAGGGGTCAAACATAAGGTTGATCACTTTGAATGACTGATAAGTCTCAGGTTTCCCTAAGCAATGTTGCCTGTCTCCATGATGATACAAAGATGCACTCGACAGCAATTAGCAGAAATAACTGGGAATGAACTCTTAGCTGTGTGCTGTGACATGCGGTTCAGTAACGCAGATGAATTCTCCTCTCCATCACCCTGCCCAGCTCTGCTGACTTCAGCATGAGGTAAGCTTTGGACAGGACCAGGGATGGACAGTGCAGCCTGGGAAGGCAGTGATGAGAACAGGCAGGAGCCAGCCGGGGAAAGCATCAGCTGCAGAAAATAAACTGTTTTCCTCTTTGAAGCTGGCTGGTACCTTGCCTCCGTGTTTTGCTGCATACTGTGAGTGAATTTCAGAAGTATCTGATCACAGTGGGCATAGCAGCGAGACATATCTGAAACTGCCCGAAGAGTCAGGAAGAAAGCTTACACACTGAAAGATCCCAATCATCCCAGATGACAGGGATTTTTGCTGTCTGGCCTCTCAATGTTCATATACTTGTACTATGCAGAAAAAGCATTTTCATTATAAACTGATACAGAATGTTGAAAATATCAAAGCCTCTGCCATTTTGGGTTACATGGAAAGTTTTCATCCACAGCACATTTATGGCAGCAGGACAAGAGGGAGGATGAGGGGAAGGGGCATATCCTAGAACTGCTTGAATTGGTTTTCTCTTTGTTTATTTTAAAGCAGCAGCACTGTGAAATTAATGATTTCCCATAAATTTCTGGATTCACTTAGGTTCTTTAGTGATATAATATTTTACAACATCAATGAAAAAGAAAATTAATGTTCTATACTTCTGATAAAGTATAACAGCAAAATATTAGCAATGAAAGACAAATTCAGCCTACTGCTGATGTTCTCCATGGCCCTAAAGGTTTTGTTGAAATTAGAAGTTGTCCACCAAGTTAACCTCTCAATATCCTATACAGCAGTATTACAGAAAACCGAATGTTGCTCATGTACATCTTCTTCCTTCTTGCCAGTCAGCAGCAATAATGGTGGAAATATAAAGACAACCAGCTGCAGCTTATGCTACTCCCACACACATACACTTTTTGAACAAAAGCTGCAAGAATGGCTCAGTAATAAATTACACTGTACTCTGAACCTGCACTCTAAAGAGAGCTGTGGGCATAAGAGGATGCAACAATGCAACAATGAAAAGGCAGCATTTTGCTATTTAGAAATGTAGGAAGAAACATAAAAACCCCCTCCAAGATTACTCACAAACTTTGTCTTGTTCAACAATAGGTCTAATTTGGCTTGTTCAGAGCATGTTACATGGAATGGCTCTTAGGGAGGACTACAAATTCCCCCTCTGGTGAGGGAGAGTATTCCAAGTGTAACTGATCCATATCCTGTCTTCACTGGCTATGAATATCATTATCTATTTGATGTAAGAATTTTCTACACTTAATTGAAAGCTACACTAATTACCATTTATTTGAACCATACAGTCCATAGCACAGTCAGGACCTAAATGTAGCTTGTTGTGTCTTTTTTAATGGTTCATTAAAGGGAGGGGAACTTTATGATTGCCCAGGCCTCCCCTTGGAGTAAGTTGTTTGTTGAAAATAACACAGATATGAGGATTTCACTTTCTTGTTTCTATTAATTGAAAATATTATTGAAACAATACTGCAACTAGGTGTGCATAGATTATTTTTGGAGTGGATCTAGAACTGATAATTTTCTTATATGCAAATAGCATTGCCCATTTGACATTTCAACAATAGAAAGGACAATAATTTTGGATATCTCTCTCAGCAAACTTCGAAGAGTTTATAACCAACTGCTCTATATAATCTTTGCCTCAAACACAGGATTGTCTCTTCCACAAATTGTTAGCACTTAATACAGGAAAATTTTAGCTCTTTGTCATTTTCAATGACTAAATTAATCCTTTTTCCATGTGGGTAAGGATACTCTCGTGGACTTTATTGACTTTCCTGTGCTGGCATTTTGCTGATTCTGCTCACGCTACATTAGCAGCAACACTGAGTCAGCCTCCCTTTTGCAAAATTATGTCATTAAACCTCTTCCTTCAGCAGGGGGTCTTTATTGAAAAAATGACACCTCTTTTTCAAAGCCAAGGAGGAAACAATGCTAAGTCAGATTTTGTTCTGTGTGATGTTACACTCCCAAGCATTCGAGGTACTGTGCTATTAAAACAAATTGCATTCCAGAGTCATCGAACATTTTTCCCCTCTTCCTTAAGTATGACCTTAATTTGAGCTAGAGTGTGTTCTGGGCTGATTGAACTCCAGCTGAGAGCTTTCCCAGCAGCCTGAGGGGTGCTGCTTGTGACTTTAGAGCTGCCACAAAGCAGCTACACTGAGCAGAGCACTGATAGCAACCAGGGCGCGATGTCTGGGAATGCCTGTGCAAGTCCATGCTCCAGCTCCAACCAGAATAATTTAAATACCTGATTTAACTATAACATGAAGGGGTTTCATTTTAACTTATTTGCACTATCAATTTAGACCTTACTTTTATTGCTTGTGTCAAAAATTATTTCCCTAATGAAAAGTAGTTTATTATTGATTGGTGTCTCTGAAGATGCTCTGACTTCATATAGATTTAACCTTAAATTTGGTCCTGATACCCAGGAGTGTGAAATTTTGTGTTATGCCATCCATTCTAAATTGTTAATTTAGAACATGGTACATGTTGTCAGATTCATATTTGTTGTTAGTAGATCTGTTTTGTTTTGGTATTTTTTAAACATTAGCACTGTAGAAAATAAAAAAAATAGAGCCTGTAGGAAATCTGGATTTTGAAAAAAATGAATTTTTTTTTAGCTAGTAAAAGAAAGAAGTAAGTCTTGTAAGAAAAATCAAAATGTGTTTACATTTTCCTCATTCAAAAAAAGAAATTATGCAGATGCTGGCTTGAGCTGATTATTCGCCATGCCTTTAAGATCTCTAAGGTAGCTGATATGAGCTTCTCACACTAGTTTTCACTCACAGACCAGAAGAAGACACAAGTTTACTGCATTTTATCCTTAAATGCTTCTCTAAAGAAATTTAACTAACTGTAATTAAAAAATTCCAATCACATCTACTTTTATAGCAGATGTATGAAATATGCTTCATCAGTCTCATATGAACCTATTTAAGAGCCTAGATTGCTGTTTAATTTAATTTTTAAAGTGTGAAAGATTAAAATAAATTTTGGTATTAATATGGCCTATGTATACTCAAGTTTGCATCTTTAGACATGCCTAGAGTAAAATTTTTGTAGACACCTCTAGTTTTTAACATGGTTGTTTTTGGCTTCAGACAAAAACCTCTTCAGCAATGTAGGCCACCATGAAGATGAATATCTTGGCCCTGCAGGAGCTCGCTTGCCCATTCACTGCCTTTCCACTCTTCATCTTGCTGACAATTTCATTTGCTGCTGTTGGAAATACATGGCTGCACACGACCACAGTGAGAACGACAAAGAAAAAGGAGTATTCCTGTCATGGCTTTTGCAGCAAAACAGCATTTCCATGTGCCACCCCACTATACCAGGCTACCAGGAAAATCACTTGGCAAAGCTTCTCAGGCACTTGCCCTCCTCATGCTGACAAGCTGCTCACAGGCAGCACTGTTTGTAGGGGAGCCTGACAAGAAGAGAATAGAATGTGCAAGGGAAGATGTGTGGGAGACTGACTGACAGTGAGGAAGGACAGAGCATTCGTTTGACACCATCTTCCATGAGCTGCCAGGATTATTTAACCAAACTTTTCGAGAGATTCACTTTTGTTGAAAATCGTCCTAATCCTAACTGTGGCACCGGACTTGTAGCTATTTCAAAAGAATGTGAAAGCCAAGATAATACAGTTTACACCAATGGGGTTTACTGTGCAAAACTACGCCCAGCATGACAGCATCCTTGCAGCTGAAGATAGGATGCACTCCACTGATTGTGGGGTCTATCAAGAATTATGGACAGCGCAGATCCCTGTGCCTCCCACCAGGCCACACTGAGAGGAGACTTACCCCTGCATCCTCCTTGGTTTCAGAACTTTCACAGGAGTATGGTCCCGATGGGTCCCTCAGCAGCATAGCCAATCCTCCTGCACCTACAAAACCAAAGACATTTATTGTCCATGGGAGAATACGCATGGCTGAGAGGTTTTTTTGTTCTGACTGGATCCATTTCTACCCACCATGCTCTGTCACCAACCTGGTGTTTTGTCATTGTTGTTAAAGAACATAGAAAGGCTCCAAAACCATGGCTGACAAATATCTTTGCCAGCTGTAGACAGCTCTGTGTGCTGCGTAGAGGTGGCCGGCTCTTTGGGGAAATTGCAGTGGGGGGTTAGTGTTGACGCAGTGTGCCATGGCTTAGGAAGAACATACTCCATTTCAGACTGCTCAGTAGCCATCCCTGTCCCTAGGGTGGTTCCCAGTGGCAGAGCTGCCCTGGTTCCTCATGGGCTTTGTCACCCCCAGGCAGCTCCCTAGGCACTCGCTGTTCACCCAGGTTGCTGTGCTGAAGGTTGCCTGTGGTCACACCCTCTATGAGCTTGTCCTGTCTCTAGAAGGAGCCAGAGGATTTTTCATCCCTTCTGTGCATCCAAAGGGCAGGGAAAATAAGAGCATCTGGACCCCTAACTAAGGTTATGTCTTATTAGAGAATGCTGTTTCGTCATGCAGGTAGTAGTTACCACTGCTTATTGGGTCATGTCAGGCCACAAGCACAGCTTACAGGGCATGGTGTGAGTAGCCTGTCTGCTACAACCTCTGCACTTTTATTTCTGTATCAAGCTTATGCCTTAAAGAAGGTAAGAACATATCCACTGATCTCCCTTTCATGGACAATCTTGTTTAAGCACAGGCAGCTGCTCAATTGCTTTCAGAATTTCCATAACAATGGCAATAATTAAATAATGTTGAGTTAGAGTTAGATTAAATCAGTGAATATTTTCTAAGTTGTGAAATTAAATTATAGGGGTTACATGATCTCCTCCATAGAGAAGCAAGATGTGTAAGGATTTGTGTATCATCTCCAGTAGCTCTGCTGAAGGTACACACATTCACACTGGGAGCACATTGAATAAAGTTCCTTATGCTACCACAGCACAGTGCATGCCTACTAAATTTGAAATAGGTCTCTCATGTAATAATACATCTTGAAATGGCTCTGAAGCCCTTGGTTAATGCAAAGATAGTTATTCATGCCCTCTGCTGCTACTTGAGTCTATAATCTTGAGTGTATCTCTTCAACTCACTCCTGTTTGTGTATGTACCACCGTTGTGTTATGATTATTTATGCAAAAAGGATCTGTGTTTCAGAGATATCCTTTGCATATTTTTTGCTCCAGTAGACAGTGGCACATGCTAACAGTGTTAGCTTGAGCTGCAGTTGAGAAAGACTTTCACTACAAGACCTGCATCTTTTCTTCTAACAAAATTGGCAGGTTGCAGCTTCATTTAGACTTCTTTTGCTTTGGGAGAAGAATATTTAAAAGTGCCAGTGGGTCTTATGTGCCCATAAAAATCCTGAAAATGCTTTTAACTTTTCCCAGCACAGGTTCTCTGGAGCTGGTCCTTCCTCTTCCTACCTGCTGAGCAATGTTGTCCGTGTAATCCACAGAGCCAATAGATAGCCCTCAGGAAGCCTTGAGAATTGCATTAGAACCAATGTGAGAAGTAATGGAATCGAGACCTTTTTTCTTGTGTTCTCCACACTCTGAAACAGTCTACAAAGTCAGAACTCTAGTCCTGTGACTTTACCATGGGATTAATCCCTTTTTTGCATTCATCTCTATGCTCTATGGTGTTCCCATATAGTATTGCTGCTTTGGAAGTAATGTTGCAAAAAAACCAACTAGTTTATTCTGCTCTGAGGGGGTTTTTTTCTGTGTTTTTTTTTAATATTTCCAGCTCTCTTTGATAGCTTTATTCATGCTAATCTCAGGCAGAAAGATTCCTTCTTTTTATATAACTGTATATAACATTTCAGCATAATGGGTCTTTTATTGTCTACTGATAATCTATATGCTCTCTTGCTTTCCAAAACCAGATGTGAAAGAGATCTGTGTACCTTTTTTTATCATTTCACTAGAACTTCCCTTCATACCCTAGCTACTGTGCATCTTTTTCTGCAATGTATTTGGAATTGTGAAGCCTTTGCATGTTATCCTTGAATGGATGCCTCTGCATTACATTGTAGCTGTTGGACTGGATCAGAGGATAGGAGCAGGTGGTGCTGAAATATCCAAGTCTATGTTATAAATACTTCCAGGATTTAATGTCAGGCTAGATTTAGTCCAATTCCTTGGAGTGAATGTTACCGTACTCTCATAAGGAATACTACTTGATTTGAATATTTATGTTTATGCTATGGTTTGGGAAGTGTTCCATGTGACCCTGCAGCAGAGCTTCTGGTTTGGTTTCCTCCAAAAGCACTCTTGCATGCAACTCAACAGTGCATCTGTAGTGTGAATCACTCCACATCTGAATCAACTGCAGATGTGGTAGAGGAGAGAGAGATGAGTTCACTAAAAACTGTACTACTGCTCTCTGATGAAATGCTGATGTCTGTGCAGCCTAAGCCCAGCAAGAAAGTGTAGCCTGGTGACTGGGATGCTCAGTGGAAATGTGGGTCACCTAATTTCACACTTGTGCCACAACTAGCATTCTGCATACCCCTTGGAAGGCACTGGTATTGTCTTAAGATCTCCACTTGTAAGATATATTCCCCACTGATGTGGCAACACTTGAAAGATTAAGGAGAGAGTATTACAGTGATTGAAAATGTACCTTTCTAGAAAAAGGTCATGAAAGTCTGAGGCCTAGAAATTAACATGCATAAGGAAATTATATATTTTCTACACACCTCACAAAAGAAATAAGTATCATGAGTAGACTTCATCCTCCACTGTTTTTAGCGACAGGCCATATGTGCTATGGCATTGACCTCAGACTTGATTTACATTAAGGACATGGCAACTTCATAATCACCCTTGGATTAAAAAAAAATATCCAAGCATGTTCACATTCATGGACATTTTATAAAGGCCTAGATAGTACCAGCTCCTGCTGCTATTATCACAGCTAAGTTTTTAGATTTATAATCATCTGTACAGCAGTGATGAAGTAACTCAAGCAGAACAGCTGCAGGGCAGCTCCATCAGCACTCTTGGGGCTCAGTGGCTTTTCATCCATCTCTGTGCATGCTAGCTCCGCGTCTGTGCAGCGCTGTGCTGACTTCTTTGTTTCCTTTTATTTGCTGTTCATTTCAACTGTGAATAGGGTTTGATAGATGACAGGAGGTTTGCAATAAAGAGGGCCAAATAATATTACAGGAATGAAGCTGAGCTAAATTTTTTTCCTTAAGAGACATATACATGCAGATTTGGGAGAGAAATCAAGGTACAGATGATTAGAATTACTTTAGGCTGTCATCAGCATCAGCTAGTAGAGAAAGGAACAGATATTGTCAAGACAGGAAGGACAAAATTTGAGTAAAAGTCCAGTAGTTCCTGGTGATTTATTTGGCAGTGAATGTTCAAAATGTGGATGGAAAAGAAAGGTACTGATGAGAAATCTGGAAAACTGCTGTGCACACCTACTCATTGCTCTTCAAACAAGGGAAGATTTTATCTGAATCACAGTTCTTCATGGTTAGCACTGTGACCACAGGGAAGCACCTCTGATTGGGCTGGCTTTGGTGTGGGCACCACATTCATCTCAAGGGTCCTTCTTTACTCCTTTTACTCCTGAGACTGCTCCAGCAGTCTCAGTCTCCCAAACACTTTGAGTTTCTGTTCTACTTCCACAGAAGCTAGACAGAGAAGGGAAACTTAAAGGTGCCATTCAGCTACTAAAGTATGTAAACTCTCTGCAGTGACCCAAAACTCCTTTAGAAAACCCAGGATCTACAGATCTTAGGATCTCAGTTTTGATATTTGTTTTAGCGACAGAGAGCTCCGTGTTTTCAGCATACGGACTCCATTGCTGTGCTGTTAAGCTGTCAGGAAACAACTCCAAACCTACGCCATACAGCCATTAACATTGGTGCAGTCTCTATCAATCCAAAATCTGGCAGCCTACATCCTCTTGTCAAAGAAATTAGTTCAGTAAAGGAGCAGGTTGTAGTGCAAGATGAATCAGAGAACAATTTAGTGCAAATATGTGTCTCCTCTGAGGAAAAGGCAGATAAAGTACTTAAGAGTATTCACCAGGAAAACTAAATCAACCTTTCTTCAGTTCTCCCACCATAGTAATTTTTGTCTGACCAAATCAGCCGTCTGCCAGAATGCAGATGGATTACTTTATTCTTTTTCACTGAGACAGTTTGTTTGTGGAGAACACTTCTAGTCCCTTTCGAAGCCAAGGAACATTGTATACGTGTCCCAAAAGCACAAAGTATTGTTCCTTTCTCCCTTCTGCAGGGTGCTTGTATCCCTGATCTCTTGGCCAGTCTGCTGCTCACCAGCGTGCCTCCTGCCCTGTTCAGATTGGAAGGGAGCAGGTCAGCTCAAATCACATAAATCCTGGATCATTATTTAACTTGGTCTTGAACAGGCCAAGGAGGGAATTTATTACAGCAACTATTTTCACTTGAGTTGGATCACAGGAATTCCTGCTGTATCTCAGTCTGCTTTCTTGCAGCTACCCAGGACTTGTCATTAAAATGAAAGATTGACTATGTCCTCATGTTAATGTCTTGGCAGTGCCAAGCTCAGCCAGCAGGCAGACGCCATGTTACACTACACAGCAGAGTTTGTCACCAGTGATTCCTGTGATTAATAGAAGGTCTTTAGAAAAATAAAATCCTTTAAGAAGGAGAGGGAGGAAAAAAAGGACACAGTCTAGGAAAAATCTTCTAGCAAAACTGCTGACACATTTATTTATTAAACCACTAAAAGGCTTGGTGGTTTCCTGGTGTTCAGACTGGGAGAGATCACATAGCAGCAGGAAGATAAAGGCATAACTTCAGTGGCAAAGAAAACCACTCATTTATCTGTTTTTTTGCACTTTAATGATACGCTGAGGCATTGCATGCTTGCTATATTTTGAAACAACAGCAGGGAAAATTTCTTACCCTTCAAATCATGTTTTGAGGGCTCAAAGAGTTAAGAAAAATTTTTTACTCTACTTCATAAAACCTTCAGTCCTAGAAAAACTGTTGCAGAGAGTGCTGTAGGTGCCACTTCTTTTTTATGTGTCTCATTGCAATTGTCTGAAGAACAGTAGCTTACATAATGTGTTTTTCTGCATCTGATAGTCATGTTAATAACTGGGTTGAATGCCCAGGTTATAGAGCTAATAGCACAATTCTCTTTTGCTGATTGGCTTTTTCTTTCTAAATGGTTCCCCTTTTTTCAGCTTTCACACTGTGATGTATTTTGTACTTAAATACAAATACGACAAAATCTCCCTGCTTGTACTAGCAGGAGGGAAATCACACTTACTTATGCCCAAGGAAAAGGAGGCTTGGCTGGTGACATCCCTCAGAGTGCTGGTTGGTTTGTGACCATGCCAGAAATACTATGCTGCACCTAAGAATAAATGTCGAAGTGTCCATCTCCAAAATTCAAGTGTATATTTTAGATGCAGATCTTTTCTGGCACCAGTTTGGAAAACACCTAAGAAGACTTTCATCAGTGGTTGCAGGCAGACCAGTTAAATCCATTGTGCAGATCTCCATCACTGAGATGGATTATCTCTCTTCAATTCAGGCTTTCAGTTGTGATTTGAACTAGTTCAGTCTCACCATACTCTTGACATAGGTTTTGCATGTTTCAGTTGTGGGGGAAGTGATGGTGGCTTGGACGACCACTTGTATCTTCAGCTACTCACTACATGGTCATGCAATACTAGTCTCAATACCTGTCTTACTCGTTTTAACAAGGAATTTCTACCTACCAACATAGTTCCTAGTGACCAACTGTGATGAACTATTGTTGATTCAGATCTTTGTGCATTTTCTCATAGATTTAGCTCTGTGGGAAAAAACCATTTAATAGTTAGTTCTAATACCACAAATAGCTGCAAGTGTGCAATGAAGTTCATAATTTCTGCTACAAAGCAATCAAAATGCCCTCAGAACCATAATCTACATATATTTTGGAAAGAAACCTTAAGTATAGACCAGCCCTAAGATTAAAGCTATTCTAAGAGAATAAGATTGCAATGTTGCTTAGAAAATAGCTCCCAGTCCCAGCAATCTTGATCATAATGAAGAACTTTTGATGGAAGCAAGAGGGAACCACTAAAATTTTTGACAGAGAAAATGTTTGCAAAACATAAGCTAAAACTCTGTCATGAATTTGGAGACATGAATAAGGGAAAAAAACCTGTGAATTCTTTTTTCTCTGGCTTGTAATAATTTGCCTTGGAAAACATTCCCTTATTTGGAATTACCAGGTAAGAAGAGTGATATTCTATTGTTAAAAGAACAGATAGCCTCCCAACTTCATCTAGATTTATTTCAGACAGAAGTGCAGCCAAATGATGAATTTGTTGCTTTGAACAAGAGTTTAAATTAGCAGAGAACTCCTTGAATGATATGAAGCAAGGAAGTACAAGTGATGTAATGTAAGTTCTTTTTAATCATGACATTTTAAACCTAACCACAGAAAGAAAGCAGAAGGTAGCAGAAAGATTTACTGCTACTGATAACCATTCTCTGTGAGGAGGAAGAAAAACCATCACTTACAGAAGCAGCATCGAAAGTGCATCTGTAGTGCTGGAGAGGGGATAGCTTGTGTCACTAACGGTATTGCACCTGTATAAGGATTTCTTGGCCCCAAGAAATGCACGTGTGTAAATAACCACGAAGAGGAGGTTCTAACCTTCTCATCAAAGCCAACAGAAAGGACTTCAAAAGCTATGTCAAATTCCCTTAGCTGCTGAGTCAGACAACTCATCTCCTCTCTTCCTCATGCTCATCTTTCCTACACTGATGCAGACAAGGCATATTTTTATGATTATTTTTTAGATTTCCTGAATTAGATCTGCCGTTGCATCTACCAGTGGTTGGGAATGCTCCGTACATATGCAGAAGATGTTGTGGATGCATCTGCAATAGTCAAAAGTGACATGTGCAGTTAAACCTATTTTTCTCTTTCTTCACATTTAGCAGCAGACAGGACATTCCCCACTACTATCTAATAGTACTGTGGAAGTAAATGTCTGTGTCTTTGCAGTGCACCTCCTGGGAATGACAGGAAAGCAATCTCAATTTTTCAGCTATGTCTTTAGATGATTTTCCAGTTATGCTTATCTGCTTTTTCCTGTGAAAAAGCAGCTTGACTCAGGAGGGTAAAACCTTATATATGTCAGATGGCGTAACTGCAGAGGGAGTGGGACAAACATACTCTGTTGACATTTAGCTGCAGGTAATAGAGTGTATATGAGAGAAACTACTGCCATCAATTTTCCTTTCACACCTCATGGTCTCCTAGGAGGTGACATTTTGAATCTGGTTTGCATTTGGAGATTTTGCAAAAATGCCAGGCTCTCTGAAGGTGACTACAAGTGAATGAACTGCATGCATCCACCTGTGGATTTAGAAATAAACAGGTATAACTTTTTCTGAGCAGCTGTGTTCCATGCTGGTAAAAAATGTCATATTCCCAGATTTTTACATGTTATCTATGTGTTTAACTACTAAAATAAGGAGGTTTATAGCACAAAACCATGAAGAACTAGTTCAGTTTTTGACAAAGCAACAGGAAGACCCCTGAGAACACTGAGAGTGGGTTTGTATGCCCGATTATTTTGTAGTGGTTAAGGGCCAGACTGCAATGAGCCAGACAAAGCCCAGACTATCTGTGTCTCCAGTTTTGCATACTTTTGAGTTAAGGGGAACAACTGTCAGTTGTTTTGAAGAAATGTGCAGCTTTTCTGACAGAAAAATTTGCATCAATATTTAATGGCAAAGTCAAACTACCAGTTTTGCTTGATAAAAAACAGTATTAATTAATGACTTGTCACTGTCTTCTGTTGTGGTCAAGGTATGAAAGAATCCCATCCAATCCTACATTTGTACTAGACACACATGTTAACGCAAAACCTGTAAATTCTGCAGTGGTAGAGTCAAATCTTGCTAGTCCTGGCACATGAGAGCTGAAAGGTGCAGGTCAATTGGTGTCATCATGGCATGAGCCATAAAATGCTGGAAAGCCATGAAATCCAAGACAGTGTACCCTTTCAGGCCATGTATTAGTTCACCTGAAGTTGAGGGTAGATCTACTATCTAGATCCAGAACACTGAACAGAGTTAGTAAATGTGTAATCAAAGTAAAATCACCAATGATGTAAGGTTAATGTAATCTGACTTTTGACAAAAGGACATCAGAGATAAGATCCAGACATTAAAGGATGAAGATACATGTCTTCACCTAAGTTTAGCTGTGCCACGTGGGAATCAGTTTCAATTATTTCAGAGGGGGTACTTATAGAGTAAGTTACTGTTTAATTAGAGAAGATGCATCAATCTCTGGACTCTGTGGATAATCTTAGAAAATTATATATAATTAGAAAAAATTATAATGTTTGCTTTCAAAGTATTACTTGTTTTCACTAGCAAACAAAATCCCCAGATATGGTATATCCTTCTCAGTCATTCACAGATCAACTGCCCAGTTAAAATAGCTAGTGAAATGTTTCATTTCCCAGCCACAACATTGAAAAGAGGCATGGTCAAAACTCTAGTGATGTTTCTTATTAAAGCCATATGCTTTAGAGAGTTCAGTCAAGGATTTCTTGACTCCTAGAGGAAGATATCGAGTGCTTTAAAAGAAAAAGCCAAACTAAAAAGAGAATAAATTATGATTTTGGTTTCTTGATGTTGGGCTATGATTTTCACCTAAAAGGTTTAATATTTCAGGATGGAGTTAATGTGTAATGTCAAATTATGTCACATCCGTCACCTTCCAGACAATACTTAGGGCATTGTGAGAAATATAATGCCCTAAACAACCAATACTTCACAGAATCACAGAATAAGCTGAGTTGGAAGGGATCCACAAGGATCACTGAATCCAACTCCTGGCCCTGCACAGCTCCATTCCCAAGAGTCATATCACATGCCCGAGAGCATTGTCCAAACTTCTTGAAATCTGTCAGACTGGTGCTGTGCCCAGTTTCCTGGGAGCCTGTTCCAGTGCCCAAACACCCTGGTGATCAATTTTATCCAACCTAAACCTCCTCTGACACAGCTTCAGGCCATTCCCTTGGGTCCTGTCACTGTCACCACAGAGAAGAGATCACTGCCTGCCCCTCCTCTTCCCCTCACAAGGAAGACGGAGTGAGGTCTCCCCTCAGTCTCCTCTTCTCCAGGCTGAACAGACCAAGTCACCTCGGCCACTCATCACAGGACTTCCCCTCAAGGCCCTTCACCATCCTCATGGACATCCTTTGGACACTTTCTAACAGCTCAATATATATATATATTTCTTTTATTGTGGCACCCAGAACTGCCCCCAGCACTCCAGGTGAGGCTGCCCCAGAGCAGAGCAGAGCAGAGCAGAGCAGAGCAGGACAATCCCCTCCCTTGCCTGGCTGTGATGCTGTGCCTGATGCACCACAGGACATGGGGGCCCTCTGGCTGCCTGGGCACTGCTGACTCATGTTCAACTTCAACCAGGATCCCCAGGTCCCTTTCCTGAACTCATTTCTGCTTTCTAGGCTGTCATTCTTTTGTCTGTCTGTACATCCAGGGTTGCCCCATCCCAGGTCAGAACCCAGCACTTGCCCTTGCTGAATTTCATGCAATTGGTGCCTGCCCAGCCCTCTCATTGTCAAGGTGCCTCTGCAGGGCCTTCTGGCCTTTGAGGGAGTCAGCTGCTCCTCCCAGTTTTGTATCATCTGAGACCTTACTTAGTAACCCTTCCAGTCCTGTGTCCAAGCCATTTGTGAAGACAAAGAGCACAGAGCTGAACATGGAGCCCTGTGGAACCCCCAGTGACAGGTCACCAGTCTGGCGCCACCCCATTCACTGTGACCCCTTCTGCCTGGACCCTGAACCAGTTGCTCACCCCTGGCATAATGTGTTTATGCAGCCATGTGCTGGACAGTTTGTCCAGAAGGATCCTGTAGGAAACAGCATCAAAGGCTTTACTGAAATCCAGAGAGATTGCATCAACTGGCTTCCCTTGATCAGTTAGGTGGATATCTTATCATGAGAAGAAATCAGGTTTGATAAGCAGGACTTTCCCTGCATGAAGTCATGCAGGCTGTGACCAGGGACTGCCACCTGAAAACACTGTTCTTCAGGTGTTTTTTCAATACTTCCCAGAATAATCTTCTCCAGAACTTTACCAGTCATTGAAGGGAGACTGACAGGTCTGTAGTTTCTGGAGTCCTCTTTCTTGGCCTTCTTGAAAATTGGAGCAACATTCATCAACTCTACTCAGCTGGGATTCCTCTGAATCTCCAAGGCTGCTCAAAAATCAACAAGAGAGAACTTGAAATTACATCAGCCAGCACTCTGAGGATTCTTGGATTAATGCCATCAAGCCCCCTAGATTTGTAGGGATCCAGCTGGAGCAGCAGATCCTGCACAATTTCAGGTTTGACTGGAAGTTCAGCATTTTCACAGTCATGGTCCTCCAGGCATTGAGACCCTCTTGGTCCTTCAACCATGTTGAATACAGAGGCAAAGAATGCATTAAATACCTCTGCCTTGTCTATGTCACTATTGGTGAGGTGACCATTCTCATCCTGTAACGGGCCAATGTTATTCCTACACTGCCTTTTGCCATTAATGTATTTGATAAAACTCTTTTTATTTTCCCCCACATTTCTGGCAAGCTTCAACTCCAGTTGAGCTTTGGCATACAATTTTCTCCTTACAGTGGCAATCAACATCTCTCTGTTTTTCTCATATGACCTGACTTTTCTTCCACTGCGTATATACATTCCTTTTTTGCCTCATTTCTTGTTCAGTCAAGCTGGCCTTCTGCCTTTTCTGCTTGACTTCCAGTATTTGGGAATTGCCTGCTCCTATGCCCTTAGGTGGTGATGTTTGAAAAGTGACCAGCACTGATGGACCCCGGTGCTGCAAAAGCATTTTCCTGGGGGTCTTTACTCACTATTTCCCTGAGCAGCCTGAAGTTTGTTCTCTTCATGTCCAGAGCTGACGTTTTGCTGGCACTTTTCCTCCTGACAACAACTGCTCTGTCATCGCTGTGGCCAAGACGGCCACTCATCTCCACTTTGCTCACGAGATCCTCTCTGTTGAAAAGCAGTAGATGCAGGAGGGCAACTTTGATTTGGTTTCCCTAGGACCTGCTCCAGACAGTTGTCATTCAGGTTTTCTAGGAATCCTCCAGCCTGGGTTGTACTAGCTGTGTGGTGGTCTCAGTTAACTTCTGGCAGATTGAAATCCCCATGAAAGGACAAAAGCAGTTGACTTGGAATTGGCCCTTAGTTCCTCAAAGAATTCGTTAGCATTATTGTCCTGGCTAGTAGGTCTATAGAAGATTCCCACATTGACATCCACGTTATATGTTTGTCCCTTGATTTTTATGCAGAGGCTATCACCTGTGTGATTGCCAACTGTGAGCTCCATACATTCTAACCCTTCTGTTACTTTTAAGTCCTGCTGCAGAGAGATGGGCTAACTGGATATAACTTCCCAGATTGTCCCATGCTTTGAGAACTCATATAAAAATATCATTCAGAAACAGAAACCCTGCACATTAGTAAAACCTCTAAGCCTCTAGATAAGCAAACATACGGGAGATTAAAGGGATGTTTTTTCTCTGCACTTCCTAAAGGAGCATAGGCCAGCCATTCCCACAGGGCTTGGTCCTCTTTCACTTCTTCAAAGTCACAACATGTGCTCCTTAAAATGTGCCCTGCTGCTGCAATTCAAAAACTCTGACTCTTGTGCCTGTGGTATGCTAAACATGGCTCCTCAAGTGTAGAACAAACAGCTATGGCACAATCCAAAGTCAGGAAGAAAAATCTGTTTTTCTCCTGCCAGCTTGTGGAAATTACCAGCTCAGTTCTACTTGTTCTCTCTCAGCTGTTTATCTGTCCTGTAACATGCATTGTCTAAATTCAAAATTAAAAATATTCCCGAGGCAATAAAAGCCTTTAAGCACTTGCATTCCAGAGTACATCAAAACACACTAAAGGCTGATGCTTCACTTTGTATAGCTATGCTTGGTTTCAACTTTTTTGGAGTCGCATTACTTTAGTTTGCAGCACCCGCATTGCCTGCTGGGGCAGAAGTCACGTGCAAGGCAGGCCATGGTGTGCGAGGCTCCCCTGCCTCATGAGGCAGCCCATCTGTGCAGGCTGCACTAAGTGCAAGCTGGTGCATGAACAGTATTTGTAACTATGGAGTTTTTCAGAGCTCGAGCCCTGAGCCTAGCTGGGGGCATTCTAAAAGCTGTAATAAGCAAAACTCACTTCCTTTTAAAATGTAGATTTTGTAGCGTACTTGCATCTCTCTTTACCTGTCCTGTTTCTTTTGTTCTCTCCCTTTCGCCTTAGCATGAACACCAAATAGTGTTGGTTGAGTAAAGTGTCTTCCTAAGAGAATTAGCTACCATCTTGAGGAAAAAAGCAGCATAGAGTCTGTACCAGGGTAGCAATAATCATTTTGTGCAGCTCCCATCTTGACAATAAACCCGTAATAGCAGTGGAATAGAGCATGAAGAAGGCATAAAATTACATCAGGGTTTCAATTACCTTTCGTGTTACCTGTAACTCAAATACTTATTGCTTCAGTGCTAGAGTTATTACTTGCTTTTATAAGATTTTAAAATAACACCTTAAAGAGGCAGCCTGCCCTCTAGACAGAGATTCCAGCTCTGAAAACAAAGAGCAGAAAATTTCAGGTTTCAGGGTAAGCCCCCAAATGTCAGGCTGCTTATTTAACCATTCCTGATGAAATATAGCAAGTTACATTTCTTGTGAGATTTTTAGAAATTAGAAGTGTATTAGAAAGCCTCTTTTTGAAAGGACCACTGTACTTTAATATCAAGCCTTGCGTGGAACATGATATTGTGCAGCATAATGAAAAAAGAAGAGATATGGCCTTTGGTGATTTTGGGTTTCATTTGTTTGTTGTTTTTTCTCTTTTTTATTTTCTCTCCTCTTTAAATGACAATCAAATTACTTGATCCTCAGCAGCTCTCAATGTGTGAATAGTTCAGCCTGAGTTTAAAGCAAGTTTGTGACTGACTGCCTCTTCCTTTATTCAGGCTCTTCAAATAGTCTCTTTACAAGGTGTACCAAGTAACAGATAAAAATAACCATCATGCTTAATTTCTTCTAACAGTACAGGTAGGTTGCTTGTATTTTCCACATTTATTTTCTGAGAACAGCATGAGTAAAAGAGAGTTTCTAAGAACACAAGAAATGCCCTACTGGACTGGAAAAATTGATTTTGACAGCAGCAGGAAGAAGTTTCACATAGGGAGAAGCCCTGTACCGGTCTGTATCCCCTGTACTTCCTCCACCATCCCAATCACTAGACCAGGGATGTCACTGTACATGTCTCTGCCTTGTCCATTGAATATATTTTCTATCCATTGGTTTGTTAACATGGAGACATTTGTCTGTCTGGGATTTTTGTTGTTGTTGCTCTTGTTTGTTTGTTTTGTTTGGTTTTCTTCTGCATAACACCCTCATCATCTACACAGTGTGTGAGCTACCATGATTAGTGCTGCCAGCTGAGAAACCTCTAAGGAGAACAGACAGTGAACCCAAAACCTGAACTGTTATAAATTATGGTTTGTTAAACAGATTAGTAATTTTAAATGTCTAAGATATGACAGTGTAAAGATTGAATGCTCAGGAATTTTTAATTCACAGTCTGAATTTCAGACCACCTTAAAAGAAGCTCTCATAGTATCTAGAGGCAGTCAAAGTAGTCATAACTTTCAGGAATTTTAGCCTCTAGCAGTGTTTGTTACAGAGAAAGGATCAGCAGGATAGGTTCACACTCAATAAGGACACACTATTTAATAAGGAATTAGGTTAGCAAAGGAAGACCGATGGCAAGAGCAGACAAGACAGTTTGAGACCTAAGGCCTAATTCAGATTTGACACAGCTAAGCTGAATGGCCATTGAAGTCAGTGAGATGTTTGCAGATTTGTATCAGGGCTGAATTTGCTTTCCTGTGTTTTGCAGAAGGAGGTGAATAGTTGACTTCAAATAGATGCTTGAGGGTTGTTTTTTTTTTGTTTTGTTTTGGGTTTTTTTTGGTTTTTTTTTTTTTTTTTTTTAAGCTGGGATGATCATATGAATATTTTGGTGCTATCCCAAAGCTTACACTTTAAAAACCCAGATTTAATGAGCAGAATGAGCAGACATGTTTCCTGCATAATAAAAATGTAATTGAAAGACAGTGCCTGGCCTAAGGCTTTGTATATATATGTAATAGAAATGAACAGATGGAGACACAAGCAGAGGCTTGTTCTGTGCAACCTAAGTTGAATGGGACTATGAATTCTTGTTCCCTCACTCTGGGGTTGGTCTCTTTTCGAGTTTCTACAAAGGTTGCTGCAGGGTACCCAACTATTCTTAGAGTTAGAATGGGAAGTATATTCATTGTGTAAGTGAATACTTGGAGAAGGAGCACTGGAAGCTAGCGGTTCACTATTTCTGCATTTTGTTTTGTCTAGGTGCCTTTTGGCTTCTGTCTAGCACTGGGTAATCTGAGAAAAAATGCTGAGAGACTAACGGGTTAACACATAGTCTCCCTTAGTCTTCTCCTTTTCAATGAACCAGTACCAATAGCTTCTGGTTTATAATATTTTATTTTATTTTGGCTATAAAATTAAAAGATATATCCTATCCTATATCCCATCCTAGTAAAATGGGATATTATTTTGCATTTGCTGCTATGTAATTACATCCATCTACTATGGTTTAAGGCATATTGATTGCCACACCCCCTTTTGTTCAGGGTGCTCCCCTTAAAAATCAGTGATTAGGAAAATCCTTACTGGAAAATTGTATATTAATTGAGATTGAGAGACCAGAATATTGCAGAAGTTGGGAAAAGCAAAGCAAAAGAGAAAGGAAGACAAGACATTTGTGCTCTTGTGCAGATATTTTTCTGCCCTATAAAAACATTGTCAGAACACTAGTTATGCAAGGAAGCAGTAAAAGAGGCATCCATGATGCGAGCAGTCATGCTTCTCCTGTGTAAAGCCATGGCATTTCCTGTACCAGTGCATCGACATAAAGCAAGGGCAGGTCATCTTTCCTTGGCTTTAGCACACCCTGAAAACTGCCTGGTCTAATACACAAGAGCTGCCTCTGTAGCAAACAGCATACAGGAGGTATGGAGGCTGTAATCATTCCCACCTTGGGCACTGAAGCACCCTGAAGGGTTTTTTAACAGGGCTCCTTGCTGCTGTGAAACAGTTACCTGCCTGGTTGCTCTTCAGTTTATGACTTGTCCTGTGCAGATTAAATGTACAGGCATGGTAACTGTGAGGAAGCATACTGGCATCAGAAAACTCTTTTTTCTAAGGAAATGGCTGAGCTACTACATTGTCGGCAGTCACTTCATTGTCTCCTGTCTTAGTTCCTCATTTTTCATACAATAACAATAGCACTTCTCTGCTGTAATATAATGCTGATTTTTTAAAATACACATTAAGTGCCAAAATATAGCTTATGGCATCTTTTTCACTTCAATTGCTAAAGACCATTTCCATTCAATTTTTCACCTACTGCCTGGACATAATAAAAGATATTCCACAAATACTTAGGATGTTTGGTACTTCAGTAAAGTCCAGTGTACCAGGTCAGTTGCACAAGGCGCACATGCTATTTCTATCACTTTGCAAGATTCTATCGCTTTGCTATTAGCATAATCATGTTGCCATTAAGATAGTTATGATTCTTGTGGGGGGCCTAACTTTACATTATGTCAGCTGCCAAGCCAAGGCTCATGTGTGTAACCACATTGGATTTATCACTTGAACTGAAAATGAAAAGTATAGTCTGATGGAAATACATATTATTTCAAAAATGTGGTGATTTTCACGATAGTAATAGTTTTTGATTAAACAATTTCTGGGAACAGTTCTGGTATTTTTGTTTACCCTATAACCCCTTGAGTTCACTTATACCAGCAGCTTCACTCTGTGTAATACATCACCCTGTCATTCCTCACCCATTTTGCTCGATGTTAATCTTGTTTAACTTAAAATCTATATACCTTTCAGTTCAGACTACATTGACCTCTATCTTGCCATACATTAACTCACAATACTGTACAAATGACAGTTTTGATTCAGGTAGAAATTGAAAAGAGGAACTGTAAAAGAAGAACTAATTGAACTGAACCACATAGCTTTGCTGGTAATAGGAACTAATCCAAATGTCAAAGTAAGTTTTATTTGGATGATTTGTATTTCAAAAACTTTGGAGTTTGAGCTTGCTAATATCAAAGCTAGGCATGCACAGTGGGCTGTGCAAACTCTTGAAGGTGAGTCAAGGGGTCACACAGGCTAAAGCATATGTAGGCAGAGTTTAAAGATGTAAACAAATACCAAGTAATTCTTTCTGCATAACTTCAGTATGCTGTCCCTCATGGATCAGCTGGAAGTTCTTTCTTTTAATATGTCTTTCATAAATGTTTGCTATCCAGAAAGAAGTCTTACATCTCTTTACTAAGGGAAATGGATGGGATTGATTACAGTGACAGTAATAACAGAATTATAAATATTGGGGAGCTTTACAATATATTCAGGACTTTCTGGCAACAGAATAGATTTTTCCTTTAAACTTAACTTCATGGAAAGCTGGTATTTTTTAATATTAATATATTGATTTAAATGTATAATTTTATTGAAAGTAGTACATCCTTCCACGTAAATTTTTTAGGATCCAGGCCTGCAAAGATTTACACAGAGAGATTCATTGTGTATTCTGGTCCCAGGAAATCAGAAACAACACTCCCTTTGATTGCAGTGGGGCCAGGACTCCAGCTGTTGCTTTCAGAGCAGGCAGTATTGCACAGCTGAAGGTTTACCAGATTTTGTAAACTGTAGGGTGTGAGCCCAGTTTTTTGACATAAGACATCAGAAGTTTTTCACCATTGCCCTGTTCTTGCCACATTCTAGGATACTTGTGCCCAGCTAAGCACTTGTCTGTCTTTGACTCCTACTTCAAGAGTCAGAGTGGGAATATATACTGAACGACAAAAAAAACTCAATCTTCTGACCACCTGCTTGGGAGTACTGACGCCACTTTGCTTCAATAGAGAGGGAATCCCATTATATTGCCAACAAAAAAGAAAAAAAAAAGTGAGTCCTGTCTCAGTCAACTGGAGATTTGATAAAATTGAAAACCCAAGGGCAAATACTAACAAAAGGATACACTGTTTAGAATTAATACCAAATATTTTTTCATAAATTTAAGCCAATATTTGTTGTGTCAGGGGATGTTTTCAGCACATACATGAACACACACACGCACCCACACCCACCCCATTCATTTCTGCGGGTATAAAACTGGTCTTGGTCAAGCTCAGCCCAGTTGAGTCCAGCACAAAGCAAATGTAATCTTTGAGACTGACTAAACCCTTCAAGACAGAACTGACAAGGGCCGCTACAGCAACCATTCTCCACAGAGAGCTTATTTTAAAATCTAAATAGCAAATAAGAGGGAAGTTAATGTCTGGAGGCCTGAATGTGCTCATCTTTTTTGGCTGAAGCTGATCTTTCAGATCTAAGAATTTGTCAAGATTGAGGTTGGATTGTCTTTGAGGTTAATGTTATGGAGGCAATTCAGATTTGTTCTTCAGTTCTGGTATGGTCTGGTGTGGACATAATGCTCTGTACAGTTCATCTCTGCACAAATGACATTAATGGATGAACACCAAACCACAGGTGCTGGCTCACTCATTTTCTGGGAAAGCCTGGACATCCATTTCTAAATCATATGGTTGTCTGTCACCCTTGTGCAAAACCTGTACTTTGCCTAGCCCTGAAGTTTGCCTAGCTCCTGATCTTTGTGGCCTATGATCCTCTCTGTTCTGAATTACAGGGACAGCAGACTCATATTTGGATTGTGGTAGTTCTGACTTGGAACTCTTGCAGTGGGCTGCAGCAAAACCTCAAAAAACTATCAAAAGTGAGCTTTTCTGTGTGCTTCCCAAGTTTACTTTTGCCCGTTGAGTTTTTATTTATTGTAGACTAGGTGACACGTTGGTTGCTTCCAGGCACTGACTTGTAACTGGTACGAAGACTCCCTGGTGGACCAGCTAAGCAGGCTGGAGCCTAAACCCCATGTTCAGCATGAGTGCTGTGAAGAACTGATACTTCATCCACTTGCAATTTGTTGTGCTGTCTGGTGCTTCTCTATATCTCCTCAGACTGGGAAAACCTGCAAGTATTCATCTTGTTCTCTTCTCATAGGACTCCCTTGCACCAGAAGTCACTTTTCTTCTTGATTTAATTCCCTTCAACTCAGATGAGCTGGGAGATCTGCCACTCTTGCCCAGCTAAGCACTTGTCTGTCTTTCACTCCTACTTCAAGAGTAAGAGTGGGAATATATATTGAACTACAAAAAAACCAGTCTTCTGACCACCTGCTTGGGAGTACTGATGCCACTTTGCTTCAATAGCGAGGGAATCCTGTTCCCTGACTGTGCCAGGGGCAATTTTCCAATCTATCCTCTTCACACACAAGGGCCCTGAATTAGCTTGCAGTAATATTGACACTTAAAAAACACCATGTGATTATATGGACAGAGTGCCACTTTACCAAAACACACTGATTTTATTCAAGAGAAGATTTATTTTTAAGGACAAAATTAACTGAATGGAACTAGCAACTCTGTCTTGGTGATTCTGTTATAATTAGTTATAATTATATAATTAATTATTTGTACTGAAACAGAGAGAAGCCACCAAAACTGCTGTACAACCTGATGGAGATAGTCCCTATAATCACTAATTAGTGCTCACATTGCTGTCTTTAGATGAATAGTGTCTCCGCCTGAAAAATTAGACAGCAGATAGGCTGAGGTAGAGAGCTCAGGTGACTTGAGTAAGGAATGCAGAGACTATGTCTTCGAGCAGTGACCAGATTTGCAGAGCTTCTGGCTTCAAAGTTGGCATCTTATTGCTTTCCAGTTCTGGGACCTCTCTGAAGGGCTAGGGCGTCTACAAGACATTTTTTCACTAAGACCTTTCACTAAGATTTTTCTGACATATTATATTCTTACTTCAACCTTCACTACCTGATTTGAGTTTTGCTTACTTTATGTAGTAGAAGTGAGAAAGGGAAGATTTGTTTTGGGGTCAGATGTTATATCTGGATGTAATTCCTACAATCATCAGTATTGTCTAAGGGTTTCAAGATGCACATGACACTGGAAGATTTGTGTACAGGGGATGATGAGTCAAGAAAAGCAATCACTCCCCATCTTTGTTCTTGGAAAAAGTCTTCTGGAGAAAAGTTTCTTCACAAACTTTAGCATCTGTCAAACAGGTGTGCTAGTTTTTATATACATGACAATACATGTTAGACTGGAGTCTTCCTCTCTGACAACAGCATCAAACTGAGTCTGTGCTTCAGAGACATCCACGTAGTGCATCAGTGCTCAAATGAGTGCTGTGCAAATACGCAGGCAGCTGAGGGGAAAAAGGCAGAAGTCAGGAGGGAAGGGAAAATCAGAGAGCTGGCCACAGTCAGCAGGAAAACGAGCAACATCCAGTACTGACAATATACAGCTGTGGGTCTCTTGCCCATAGCTAGCTTCCTTATTAGACACACTTGACTTGAAATTGTAATGTCAGCCCTGCAGGCTTCACGTAGAAGTGCTGTGCTGGCTGAAGTTAAGGGAATTTTCCCTTTGACTCTGAACAGCAGAGTTTCTGGGAAAAAAATAGAGCTCTAAAAGAACAAGATCACACAGAATTCACTAATAATAATTAAAATAACTAATAATAATTTTAAATTAAAAAAAATTGAAGGGAATATCCTAGTAATGTCATAGCAATAATTTTACTCCATTTGAGATACTATGATTTTTTTCTTTTTTCCTTCAAACTGTGTTTTTTTTTAAACAGCTGGTCAATTAAGAAAGTTTCAACTTTGGGATCAGCCTGGTAGAATCCCCTTTTAATCTACTTTTATTTGTTAGTTTTCACCACTGAAATGAAACAGCATTATTTATTCTGCTCCAATGCTGACAGTGTTCTCAGAGTCCTTAGAACACCACATAACAAGTTTCTGCCTCCTTTTGTTGTCTGCTCAGCACCATCTCTGCTGCCCATTCCTTGTAGGTGCCATATGTGGTGGGCTTCCACACCCATTAACAGTGGAGAATCAAGAAGATATTTCTGCAGAATAGAGGTCTCAGAAGAAAAGGGGGTTAGTTACACAGGAGGCAAGACCTTCATCACTGCAGGTTGAGACAGATCAGTTCATTTAAAGCACTTAACTGCATTCCATAGAGCACTTTGTGTGGGAAAGAACCTTAAAGGTTATTTAGTTCCAACTCCTCTGCCATGGGCAGGGGAGACCCCAACTGGTTTCTCAAAGTCCCATCCAGCCTTGCTTGGAAAACTCGTTGGGACAGGGCATCCACAACTGCTCTCCAGGTAAGCTGTTCCAGTCCTCACCACCCTCACAGTAAAGAATTTCTTCTGGTATATCTAACCTAAATTCCCTCTCTTTCAACTTGAGCCTATTTCATAATTATCTTGCTGTCCTGCCTGGCACTATTTAACAATCCTGTTCTCCAAAAAAGGTGATTCCTTTACAGGATGGCTCACATCTTCTGTCGTTTCCAGTTATCTGGTGTTTTGTACGAAGTCTCTAATGAAATGAGGTGGTACAAGCAGATCCGTGGAAATAAATTTGGCTACCCTTGTAATTAAATTCAAGTACATGGCTAATTCTTTTCTGTTATGACAAAAAGCATTTGTGGGGATTCAAATACTAGCAGAAGGGTTACATTTTTCTCAAACATATCTTATACGGGTCTATTCCGTAAAAGTAGTTTATTTATTTCTACTGGACATTTTTTTTCTTATCTATTTGAACAACATGGCTTTCAGCAACCTGTATCACGGTAACATATTAACCTGACTGCTTACTATTGAAAAAGCTTATTAGCTTTTCTATAAACTCTTCTGGCCAAACTTTTCTTAACATAATTGTACATAATTGAAAATGACTAAACGCTTAAGATGAAAATTAAGGCTGTCACTTGGGCGGTGAGTCATGTGCTTTTATAGTGGGTAATATTGGAGCACACCAGGAGCTCCAGGCAGGGTAACTGCAGGGTCGGCCCTGCTTTGCTGCTGTAAAGAGATTTGCTTTTTGAAATTCTGCATGAGGCAGAGCCCTTTGTGAAAACATCATGATTTTGTGCCACTTATTTTCTTCATAAGGAATGCCAGTTGCTTCTCAGGTGCTGATGGTGACAGGTAGTGCACTTCTTCAGAGTAAGGTGGGAATGCAATCAAAGCCTGTGTTCCCCTCCTTGAATTTTGCTTTCTGGGACTAGTTATTTATCTTTCAATCTCTCTGGCAGTCAGGAATATAGCTTTAAAAATATTATTGCACCAGAGAGGGTTTTCCAAAATAATTTCAATACTTCCTTTATTTCTAGTGCTTTGTGACAAAAGTCTGCTTTGACTTCCCACATAAGCCCTTTGAGTTCACTGGCTGGGCTTGGGGTAAGGTTCTGACCCAGAAATCACACGTGGGCTTTCTTTTAAGGGACTTGTTGGCCCTGCTGCTAGTATTTGAAACTGTTAAATTGTGAAAGCTGTCCTTTGACATCAAACTGAATTTAATTCCTTTTAGTCTATGGATTAGAGAAGGACTCTTTTTGGTGCTGAATGAGGGAAAAATAACTAGTTTCCTTTTATTTTCACTTTCAATTAGAACTTTTAAATACTCTGAATATTGTTTAGAGCTTTGAGTCCCAATGTTTCCTCTGCTGGACTTGTAATGTGTGAAGAAAATGGAGACAGGGAGCCTCCATGACCAGTCCTGGATTCGTTCACATTTAGAAAATGTTTGGCACATTGAGAAGACACATCAATAAATTAATCTCAGTATTTCTAGCTCTTTGAACTCAAAATCCTGATGTATAAAATCAGTGAAGAAAAAATGTATAATATTTCAATAGCTTATCCATTTGTTGTAGTCTCATTTCCTCATTGTATTCAAGAGTGTTTAATAATACAGTCTGTGGTCTCATAAATGCCACAGAAAAAGGCTCAGAAAATAGAGTACCACAGATCTGCAGTACATGCAGCTAGAGCAAATATTTTCCAGTTTTCATCCTTAGTTAGGAATCCCAGGAAATACTGTTTCCTTTTTTTGTGTATGTGCGGGGGTTTGGTTTTTGTTTTGTTGTTGTTGTTTGTTGGTTTTTTTTCTTTTTGTGGTTTTGTTTTGTTTTGTGTTGTTTTATTTTTTAAATTGCAGCAAAGACTGACCTCAAATTGTTTGACTCCATGACCTGGAGATTCAAAAAAGACCCCAAAAAGCACTAGAATTTCAGCATAAGTTGTGGAAGCAAAAACAGAAATTACTTCTCTCTTGTAAAGTTAAGGGCTGTTTTTATCCCAGGGTGGTATCTATCTTAGCTAACTCTCCCGATTGACTAACCCCTTGGTGACCTCCAGCTTCTGTAAAAAAGAGCAGACTGAAAGAGCGGCAGTGGAGAGTTTCCAGATGTCAGCTCTGTTCTCAGTGTGCAACTGCATATGGTATTTAACAGATTCACCACTTTACTCCATCTCACCAGTAACTCAACCGTAAACAATATAAAATTGCCTAAGTTGGTCTACAGAAGGAAGTACCCCACCTTTGTTTATAAACTCTTATTTCTGTAGCAATACAGATGTTTATAACTTAGCATAGCATGTTAAGAAGAAACACTATCTTACAAAGTAACAAAAACTGAGCAGCAACAATCTACTTTAAAAATTGCCAGGGCTAAGTAATCTCATTTGCTTTAAAATAAATGATATGTCTACCACGCTCCAGTGAAATATAATGATCAATACCTGATGGTACTTTCATTTTAAGCCACAGAATGCCCACAAACCACAATGAAATGATGTCTAGAGGTAACCACTGCACAGTTATTTTAGCACAGGGTTATGCTCAAGTGAATAGATAACGTCTTTCAGAGCAGGGCTGAGTAGCTCAACCAACTCCCCCCTGCCCACAGGAGCTACCATATTGCTGCCATTGCTGGAGCAGACTCATCCATGGCCGGAGGGACTCTGTAGCCAGTGATGCATTACATACTGTGAAAATACTCAAAAAGGAAGCTGAACTGATTTGTCGTGTCTGAGAAAGTGACCCATTTTTGCATGCCTCCTTTTTTTCCCTCACCTATTCTTTTCCCTTTGTTTTCCTACCTACAAGCCACCAAATGTGCTACAGTTCTATCCTTTTTCTCGTAATTCATGGCAAACCAACCATTCCCATCAAATGCTTGACTGCTGTTGTTGGCTGGGTTTGATTGCAATGCAGCCTATATTTTTCTGGTTTGGCAATGCTGTTATAAGCAGAACCAGTCCAAAACTGTAGCAGTAAGAAGATATTTTATGTCGCTGTGTACCCACAGCATGCCCCACATTCCTCCAGTCTTATGACAGACACCAACAGCCACATCACCACAGCTGCATAAGGCAGGATAGTGCCAAATATCCTAAATTACAGATCTAAAATGTGAAAAACTTCAGGCTCACCGAGGATTTTAGGTACCTGCACTTCCCATCTAAATCAAATGGATGATGTTGTCTCTACATACCTTTGTAGATCTGCAGATGAGAGACTTTTTGTGAGGTCATGCTGAACTGCTCAGAAGAGCAGCAATTGGAAACGATGTTTCCTAAGACCTGAGCCAGTATCTTTATTAGAGCTCAGTGTGTCCAGAGACCTTGCTTCCTTATACCAGGAAGAACTGCTGTGTATAAAAGACAGGAGCAAATTCTCTTCTTTCTGTGGCACCCAAGTTCCTAGGTTTACATGCCAGTGTCTGCACACCAACACACCTCCTCTCTGCCCCCTGTTTGGAGCGACCCACACTCTCTCCCAGCCAGCTAATTTTTTCCTTAACTCTTATTTTGAGTTATGTTTTAAGAAGTGCTGTTGGTGCCCTTCTCCAAGTCTGATATAGCAAACTCTATTTCTATACAAGTATCTCCTCCATTGTGTCATCTGAGAAAGTGATCTGTGTCAACTAGACCCTTCTGACAATAAAGCAAGTAGTTTTTTCTACCACAGGTAAATGTGGAGGATGTTCTACACACCTGTGCAAAATGCTGTGGTTCTGCAAACTGCTTCAGAGACCAGCCTGGATTTCCCCTGGGCAGCTACAGCACATTTATTTGTGACGGTGCATGGTGCAATGGATATCTGAGCAGCACATTAGAACTGCAAATGGAGGTCTTGGAACAGCAAAAACTGTCACTAACTTCTTGTCCCTTTCTTATTATTCATTCTTACAGTTACTAGCCTTAAAGCTTTCTTCATGTAACCTTGAAAATATCATAGTGTGAAATAAGAATTTTGCAGAGTTGGTATGATTTTTGAGGCATTAAGGGAAGGTTGTGAGGGTCTTGGAGGAGAGTAAGGGGATCTGAAAATGTACTATTCCATTTCCTTCCCTCCACCTGCCCAATTACTGAAGCAGCTGGAGTGTTGAACTCTGAGTGTAAGCACCTATTTTCCTTCTGCTACCAGAGGGATACAGAGCTATTAAAATAAACGAAAAAGAAACAAAACCTGAGAGGCCTCCTACACGCTGAATATGCCCTTATTCTGTGAAGTCACTGACCTCCACAGAACTACTCCAGACAAGCTTCAGGGGAGTGTTGTGCTATCTGAACCCACTGCTAAATATTTTATTAAAAATATCCCAATCACCCCCTTTTGTTTTTTCCTCAGAAATTTTAAAAGGGGAAATGCATGGAAATACCTTGTTTTTGAAACCTTAGTTACAGCAGCAACATTTTAATTGTCTAGTCTGTTTTTGGTATTTACTTGGATGACTCCGTTTTGTACAGCAGAGGAATTATCAGCCAAACATCTTCTCATGGCTATGGAATAAAGTGAGGTGGAATGAAAATAAGAGCATGTCACAGGCCATGGTATGCAGTAAGAGATGGAATATGTACCTGTTGTATCCAGGAGTCCAAGCACTAAGTTAGTAGCACATGATAATGCCCTTGCAATTCATGGTCTTCTCACAGACACTACTGCTAACTCAAGTTCATGATCCCTCCTTTTGCCATGTTGAAACAAATTCTGAATTAGAAACGTATTTGCAAAATCAAAGAGATTGAAACAATCATAATAATTTCTCTCAGCAGAATCAATTCTTGTCCTTCAATGACAGAACCACGCCAGTTCTCCCAGCATTCACAGAGTCTTCTTGGACAGCCAAATTGACTTTCTGTCATTGAACACAAGTAGGAAAAAAAACCAATTTGAAGCCCCACCTACTGCAAAAGTTTCAGGACTAAATTATAAAGCAGAAATGCAGGGCCATTTTCCCTTCTGATGCAAAAAAGTATCATGTTGCAAAAGTGTGTGTGTGTGTGTGTGTGTGTGTGTGTGTGCGTGCGTGTGCATACACATTTTATCTGTATGGCTTCTGAGTGAAAGGAGCTGAGGGTGGGTACTTGTGTAGCAATGAGCAATTTGTGGTGCATTTTTTAAATGTCAAAGTTAAAGATGAATTTTTAAATTTCCGAGAAGGAGGCATGTGATACCTAGCTGTGTTATCCATCCTATCATAGCTCTAACCTCAGGTAAACACACGATTTCAGGAGAAAAACAACTACTTGAGGGTTTTTTCTTCCCCTCCACCCCCCGCCTACAATTCAGATTATGGTGAGGTTCTTCCAGTCCTGATATAGAGAGGATGCTGTCTGTGATAAGCCCTGAAAGAAAATTGCACACTGTTTACTTTGTCAGTCCTTGAATAATTCAGTGTTCTTTTCTCACAAATTATATATGCTGTATGGAATACTTCCCTCACTCAGGAAATAAGTTTGCTCAGAACATACTGCCTTGCTAGCTAAACCCAATCTTTTTTTTTCTTCTGCAAATATGAAAATGTGCCATGTGATCCTAGGACAACAGGGTCCACAATATGCTTGGCAAAGTATAACAGGAGAAGAAAAGGAAAAAAGAAATGAGACAGTAACAGGTACGATGAGTTAATATGTATGAAGGATCTCATAAAAATAACAGCAGCAGGGCACAGCAGTGGAGGAAAGAGGAAAAAAACCAACTGTGGAGTTAGTATTTTAATTCTTTTAGTGAGAGAGGCAGGTCCTGTGCAGTATGTCCTTGAGATCACAGCATAACTTGAACAGTGGTAGGTAGAGAGAAACACAGTAAAAAGACACAGAAATAGGCGCAGTGAAAAGGCAGATTTATTTACTAGTGATACTGTACAGAGAAAAAAAAAGAGAAGCCACAGTTACAGCATGGCTGTTGCTGGCAGTGTTCTTGGTTTTTTTATTTTGGTTTTTTTTGTACTCATTTTTTTAATCTGAAGAAAAAAACATAACAGTCAAAAAAGTACACTTCAGGTTACAAAATACAGCAGCTATCCCCAGCAATTCTAATCCAGTGTTAGCACAGCAGTTTTTCCCCAACAAAATGGGATTTTATTTACATTAGCTCACAAAGAAAGTGGGAGACTAAAGCTTAAAAAAAATCTCAACCACAATCTACATTCACCATAAAAGCTGCATTTTACACAACATTTTCTTGAACCCCTAAAAAGAGTTGTTCTTTGCCTATGGAATGAACATAGTTGGGAGGGGCAGAAAACCTTCATAAATGTGTCCTTTGCATTTGTCCTGACCTTCTTGGTAGCTCCTTCTTGGCTACCTTTGCTGCAGTCAGATTCAATTGGCCAATGGAGAAGGAAAAACATTCAGATTGATTATTTCTCTTGCAGGTGCCCCTAAGCAGTTCCTTGCGAAATAACAGGAATAACAGGTGCAATATTTGAGTCCATCAACCGTAAAGCACCCTAATGATAAATACTGGCTGATCTTCATACATCCTGAAAGCTATTCCCTAACCTGCACAGTGCTAAGTATGTGTTACACTTCAAGTGTGTGCTTAAGGTTAGTGTAGCTCAAGCACCACGTTCAACTGGGACTTTATACGGTTCCACAAAACCTTCTTAATTTTGGAGTTTACCTCTCTTTAGCAGGCATGTTATCTTGGAGGGATACCAGTAGATTCTTGTCAGCTAATTTTGCTGAGAATGCCTTTGCATGCTGGATCAGTCTGTGGGGAAGTTCACGTTTTCTCCAGGCTATTTTGCCCTGCTAATAGCAACCTGACATGCGGCGGGGTGGATTGCCTTCTGCTGCTGTAAGAACTGCTTTCTAGATGCTGATATTTTATGTACCTGGACACATCTGGCTCGTATGAGTTCAAGGGGCATAGTATGTTCGAAAAGATTAGTAAGAGAGACAGCAGATTTACCTAAATAGTGAGATTTTAATGGAACTTGCAGTATCGGTAACACACAGGACGCCAGATTAATAGAGAGGGAGAGTGCTCCTCTAATTCAAATATGTCTGAAGAGTCTAGGAAAATAAAGGAAAATGTCCAAATAGTGAGGACAAGATACCATAATTTCTTAGAACTGACACCAGCAGGCCTAGAGTGAGTTTTATAAGTCTGGTGTCTCCTTTCTTCCCCCTCTTTTTTCTAGGAGACCACAGAAAGGGAAGGAGTTGGATGAAGAAAAAGGATCAGTTGAGCCATAGTGTCCATAATGAGAACAAGCACAGAGACAGGGGACAGGCAGAGTCTGGGGCAGAGATGTGCAGAGAGAAAAATTTGGAAATAAAAGTTACACTGCCTCTTTTCTGTTGTGTTTGTGTGGAGGTGTAAAGTTTACCCCTCTGTCCCCTGCGTCTCCAGGCAGTGGGATTTAGAGAGTTCTTGGAGGATATTTGTCTCCTCAAACACAGTCAGCAAGGAGACCATGCTCTAAAACCCTCTGCAAAAAGTGCACCAGTTTCACAACACCATTTAAAATTCTAATTAGACTAATAAAAAGACACAGTTAAAGCAGCATAAGCCTTGCCTGTAGCATATCACTTAAGGGCCAGACCCTATACACATTTGTGCATGTGCTTAAATTTTACTCGTCTGGGTAATTCCATTAAAAAGGACAACTTGGATGCTTGATTTTACACTCACGGGCAAATCTTTAGGTCTTACAGACCCTACGAATAGATATGCAAGGTCTAAATTTTGGTAAAAGTCACTAACATATTAGTGCAAGTTAAAAATGTATAAATATACCACAACTGGTGGGTTACTTAGCTAATTCTAAAAAATTAATTAAGGGTTTTTAAATTCAATTTCTGAAGTAGATTAATTCTTAGAACAAACCCCTAAACCCACCTTTGAGAAGAATTTGGGAAACAATTGCAGGAAAGCTTTGAAATACAATAGCAGCGAAACCCCGCAAAGTAAGAGAAGCTTTTGCAAACTGAAGGAAGGGGCTTGGAATTCTTCAAGTTTGCCCTTAAGAAAAGTAGCCTATTCTTAATCCACTGAACAGCCTAAGTGGAACCATCACAGGTAAAAAGCTATAGATTTTGCAAGACTCTTTGAACCCACAAGGAAAAAGGCTCAATTTTATAATTGTTTAATTTTAAATACAAGTGGGAGATTTTAAAGAACTTCATGCACCCTTGTCATTATTTACAAGCTAAGTTAATAGAAGTTTATATTACAAGTTAGATTTATATTCTTTGGACTAGGTGACAATCCATTTATATTCTAAACTGAATAAATTCAGCAATTTTATAGAATTTACTCTGTTACATACAAAAATTACAGTCTATAATTTTGTTGGATATTGTCATAGTCTGCAACTATTAAGCTCAGAACTAAAGTTTACTCCTGCTGCTCAGAAGGCTCAAGAAATACAATCTGAGCAAATCCCAAACTTTCCAACAGACAGTGAGAACTGGTTGAAACTTAGTGAGTTTAGAAAAAATAAAGAGTCCATGCCTCAGCATGTGGGAAAATCCTCTACTTCATCTAAAATGTTTTGTTCAACTCTTTCCAGTGGCACCATCTCTTGCACTTTGAAATCTAATGTTGGATAAAATACAATGGAACATGTGTTTCCCCTATTAGCCATACCACTCTGCTGAAAGTAGTTAGCTATTGTTTACTCTGTTGGCTTTCTAGGTAAAGAAATTTGTCTAGTTATAGAAGGTGTAGGTCCACCTTTTTCTGTGAAATGTATTTAATTATTTAGCTGTGTCTATAGCAGTTATATTGGATTCTACTCTTCTAAATTGACTCTTTAAAAAGTGTTGTGATCCTTCTTCCTGGAAAAAAATGTGGTTAAGTCTACAAAAGATCCCAAGAATTTGGGCATTGTCATAAATGTATGAAAAAGTTAAAAGGCTCAATGTCATGGGAAGGATGATATTCCAAAACTCAACACCCATCTAGGGTTTGTATCTCATTACAAAAATATTTATTCCTTAAAAAAATACACAAATGTAAAATACTACATTTTCTATTATATCCCCGCTTACTTTCCAAGTATGCCATTTGGATGTTTGACTAAATTAAAAGGTAGAACACCTTTTATTTCTCTAGCAACTCTCTATGCTATCTTTTTGCTCAGATTAGTTTGTGGAATCTTAATAATTTGAGTGCGAAGAATCAGTAGTGAACTTAGGTAAAATGGCAGGGGATGAATACATTGGCCATCAGGGAAGCCCCTCTGAATGTTTGCTCATGGATAGTAGCAATGCTGACTCAGGACTTGATCCCACTGGATGCTAAGCACCATTTTGTTTTGTATTTTTCTCAGTAGAGGTACAATGCTTGGAGTTAGCCTCTCTGCTTACACCACCTTGGGCAAACTCAGCAGTGTATAAAATCTGTGTAGGTACATAAGGACCACCCAAACTATGCTCTGCGTCGATCATTCATGCCCTGATCTTGCAGACTCCTACAATGTTCTTCCTGTGAGGAGTCCTGTTGACTGAAACAGGTCTCACACAGCAGAATTAGGCATGCACGTTTTTGTTTGCAAGACTGAAGTCTCATACTGCACTGGTAGAGGTACACTTCTCAGAGAAGGGCTTATGCACACTTCTCTTGCTGGGGATTAAAAGATAATGTTGTGTTTATACAGCTTTGGAATACAGCCTGCACTTTTTGGAAAGAAAAAATAAGGAAATAAAAGATACAAAAAAGAAGAAGGAAACCCAAGAGTGCTAAGGCAAACTGTCAAATGGCACATCATACCTACTTTGTCATTCATTTAGATAACATCACAAAGGCAGACCAGAGGAGTTCTGTAAACATATACCATACAGTACATCAGCCACAAGAAATTAAAAAAAGAAAACAACCCTGTAATTCTTTTCTTTCTGTATTGATAATCTAGTAATTGAAAGAGATTGCCTAGCCACTAATCATAATGCTGTGGTTTTTGATTTGTATTTTTTTCTGTTTTAAAAAAAAAAAAAAGAAGAAAGAATGGAAGTAAAATGCAGTGGTTTGCAAAAGAAATGGTCCCTGAATGCAAACAAGGGACAACATGGAGAGTGGGTTTATAGAAACTTAGAAAATACAAAATATAAAAAAGTTTCCTAGGTTACTTTTTTCCCAGTCTAGGAAAAAATACACTGAAAAGAGGTTTTTCTTTGTTTTTCTTACAAAAGTTAAGGCGAGCAGTTTGTTGTGGCAAAATATGCTATTACTGAACCAGTGTCTGACTCTACTTTTTCATATCCCCTCATGCTGAAACTGAAAATATACATGTGATGATATAAGTTAAACAGACAGGGATTTTGCTTAAAATAATATAAAAAAACCCATCCCATAATGATGCTTACAAAAATCTCTCTCTGCTTGACCACAGAGCAGGCCACTTTCCTTCCTTGTGCCTGATTGTGCATGGATTTTCACAGGCAGCCTCCTATCCAAGGGTAAGGGGAAAATCAACCCTTTCAAAGCCCAACAATCTCTGGAAAACCAGTTTACATTCATCAGCCTGGTCTAATGCATCTGAATTCTGCTGTAACTTGGCTGCAGGCTAGTGGCCAGAAGGGACAAGTCAATGTCCAGGCATGGCTGCTGCCCTTGTGGAGGAGGAGGATTGGAGTAAGTCTGTTTCAGCTAAGGCCCTGCGATTTCAGACCCATTAGCTCCTATTTCATTCTTTTCCTGACCTCAGATGGGGAACTGCCTTTGACTTGTAAAGACCAACCCTATGCAGGTGAATCTTTAGCTTTCCTGGACCTACTGGGGCCGGTTAACCATGGAGTTAATGTGAACACATAAAAACGACTGGCCTTCCTAGGCACTCAATGTTAGCTACAAGTACTGAGCAGTAGGTATTTGTGAAGTTTAAGGTTTAAGGCTTGTGCTCTACTTCTAACCACTAAAGGGCCACTTCTGGACTTCTGGATGGTGTGCCACCATCTCCCCACCGTGCTGTGCCTCAGATGGTGCAGTGGTCTCGGACATGTTCTGGTCCCAGCATCAGCAAACATCTCCCAAAGCTGGCTGCTGAGGGAGTCATCCCCAAAATGCTGAGTTGGTGCTGAACCAGAAGGTCATCTGACAGGGGAGCACATGGCTCAAGAGATGCAGGGACAGAATGGGTTAGATTAGCATGATACCATAAATTTCCCAAGCAGGAGGCTTTGAAAAAAAAATTTCATATGAGGACAGGAGTGGAGGGGCAAAAAGATTAGGCTGTGAAGACATCATGAGGCCAGGATGGCTGTGATGGTGGCATCACACCCAGAGGGGAAGAGATGGTGAGCAACAAGATGACTGGCCAGGCCAGGAGGAGTTGGCTGGGAGATCTGTTTCCGAGTATTACTGGTGAGGTGAGCAGGCCCCAGAGTGACAGAACCATTGCAAAGTGTGCCGGGCTCCCACATCATCCACAGGTACATGCAAGGCAGAAAGGGCTTCACCCTTTGTGTTGCAGGGCTCCTAAACATGCCTGGGGACAGCCTCACCTGCCATATTGGGATCAAAACTTAGGGTCTTGTTTTAGGAAATGTTTAGAATTGTAAATGTTTAGCATTTCTGGGAAAAGAGAGTAAGGGAAAAAAAAACATTACACCCAACCACCACCACCAACAACCAAAAAAAACCCCTAAACCCCACAGAACTCAGCCAAAACCACACATAGGCTGCTAGTTTTTAACAGCCACCAGATCTTTTGTTGCAATATGAGGCTCTGTGGCCCTTCCACCCTGTGATAAAATTTAACCACCTAAGCCTGAGTCAAAGAATGATGTGCAGAGCTTCTCTGGGTGAGTTTGGTCCTTCTCCCAAAGAAAAGCCCCCAGGGGAGGCAAAGGGAGCATGTGGAAGTTTATTCATTTCTGTCACTCCAGCTGATATGGAGGTCAGCAAAATTTCTGCAGGTGTCAAAGAGGTAAGACTGTCTTTCATTACATTTGCTTTTTTACTACTTGTTTAGGTTTTTTTTTGTCTGACAGTCACCTGGGCAGTGGTGAGAAGTTTCACTGACCAGTTCCATAGTGACAGCTGAGTGACCTAACATGGGAATTACCTTCTGCTTTTTCGTATGTGTAGGTTTTCAGTGTGCCTCATATTACCACCACTGAATAAGTGTCTTTTTTTACTGGCACAGAAAGAAAAGAGTACAGAGCAAGAACTGTGCTCAATCAGATGCTCTGGACTACCAATTAATGCAGTAAAAGCACCATCCAAGAAAGAAGAGAAATATCATAGGAACCACCTCAGACTGAAAAGAGGCTTTTGTTGTTTTCTTTTTTTTTCCTTTTTTTTTTTACTATTTTTTTTCAGTTGCTGTTATTGATTTTTAAAGTCTGATAGTTTCAAAGACACTTCAAAATAATCTTCAGCACTTGTTCACACTATCAGAAAATATAAAACCTGATTTTTAATCTCACTCATGTAGTTATAATTCCAGAATAACTCCACTACACTGAGGGAAGTTAAACTTAAGCCAAACCGGTGTGATACAAGAATCAGGTTCATAATAACTCACCATGAAAAAGCTAGCTGCTTTCTCATTTAGAAGAATCAAGGAACAAGAAAAAAAAGAAAGACCTATTGATTTTGGATGCCTTCACATTTTTACATTTTCATCTTTAGTTGTTTTTTAAGAGGCCTGATTTTCAGAGGTCAGATGAAGAAAAATGCACTGGAAATCAGGCATCTTTTAGTGCCCCATGTTAGAAAATGAAGCATCCAAAACACCAGCAGTTTTTGAAAATATTAGTCTTGTGGCTACAGGATCTCCCAAAATAGCTGCTCTGACAAAACTCCAGTGGGCCTCCACGGGAGTTTTGCCTGGACAAGCAGGGCAGCATTGGACCCAACTGCCTGTCATTATGTAGGTGCACTGGAGGTACACTCTGTGAGAAATTACACTTCTGTAAGAACTACAAAGGAAAACTCTGGCCCTGTCCCCATTCCCAGCGCTGAGAATTTTGCCACTGAATCCAGTAGGAACAGGGTCAGACTGTCAGAAAAGTTCATATATTCTAGGGAAATAGAAAGCAGCATCCCTCTTCTACTGGAGTTCAGCAGGAAAATTTCATGTATAAACATTGGCAGAGTTACTGAAAGTAACTCTGATGAGTGAGTCCATTTCTGTTGGTGTGACAGCTGCATCTTTTTCATGTCAATTTCAACTGTAATTTGGGGAGATGAAGAGCATTTACAATACTGTAATCTGGAAGATTTATATAAGGCAGAATGATCATTCATACATTTTCTAGAAAGAATAATTAAGGTCCACTTCTGGTATCACCAATTAGCGGAAATGGTTAATGGGCTTTTCTGACACTGCAAACTAAACTTGAAAGTTACTAAAAAACAAAATGATGCAATTTTTTGGGAAAGGCTTGCCTGATTTTTAGCAAATCAAAACAGTAAAGTGATCTGAGCCTTCCCCAAGAAATAAAAAATATGATACATAAAATAATGTTTAATGTGATTTTTCTTAAAAAGGAGAAGTAACATTTTTTAAGGCTCTCATATCTGGTGGCTGTGAAACTCAGACTCCCACAAAATCCTAGGAATCTGATCAAGCCTGCCAGATACTTAAAGAAAAAACATAAAAAGTGTTTTCATTATATATATAAAATATATATATAAAAATCAAATAAACATATGTTCCATTTCTCATTTATCTCTCACTCTGTAGTACTAAGGAAAAAACAAAACAAAACACCATCACCAACAACACAAAGAAAAAGAGAAGCCAAAAGCCCCCAGCCCCTCCCCAACACCAAATAGTATGCCTGATGGGAAAATAACCATGCGTTCCTCTTCTGGAAGAACTAGAAAGAAAAGCAACCCAACTGCAAGGCAATGGAGGCATTCACTTCCAGTTCACAGTATTGCAGTTAGAAGTACAGTGAGGTCTAGGTAAGTGATGGCGCAGGAGCTGCCTGGAGCAGGAAAGGAGGAGGTGTTCACATGACAATACAGCATTGACAGCGCTTTTTCTTTTGTGTACCTGGGGCAGCTTCCAAGGGCAGGCTCTCTTCCTTCCCCTCGGGAGAGGAGGGCTCTGTCGTGTCCGACAGGGGCCTGCCAGAGACCAGCTCTGCAGCGTTCCCATCCATGGTGGAAACATCAGTCACTGTCTTCTCCCGCAGTGACTTCTCATCATCTTCGTCGATCAGCACAAGCTCTGCCTTGATGGTCTCATCATAGCCCAGCACTTTCTTTGTCTCCTCTTCATCATCGATGTTCTGGTAGCCCATAAATATCATTGTCACCGGCTGATCTGCACTGGGCTCTGGGGTTTCGCCACCACAGGGTTTGTCTTGTGGCTGAGGGTTCACAGCACGTCCTTTGCTGGATTTGTGTACCATCTCTAGCTTTGCCTCCTTGAAGAGCATTTGCTCCTTCATATGGCTAAGGTTTCCATCGGCTACCACATTTTTGTCTGACACAGTCATTGTTTCATACCCTCCTTTTACACTTGATTGTCCAGCTTTTTGCATAAGTTCATCTACGTCCTTTGAGCTTAATTTATGTACTCCATTTTCTACCACTGTGCCACCAGAGTGAACCTCATAGACTACCTTGGAACCATCATCATAGACTTTGAATCCTCTTTGATGGGCCTCATCTGGGCCAACAGGTGAAGCAGAGACAATCTTGGTCTCTCCTGTCTGTTTGTCTTTCTCCACATTAATTTCCATGGTGCACAAAGCTTGAATGAAAACAAGAGAGGAAGTGCATGTTACAACAAAAAAAGCCAGTGAATGGTTAATTGCCAAACAGACAAAGAAAACTACGGTGCCCCTTTTCCCTGTCTCCTGCTTCTAAAGGGCTAAGCAATCTACGTTAGAGGTGGGGTGCAACGCTGTGGACAGTGTTACACTACGGCTTTTTATGCAGGTGGAGGCTGGGCATATTTGTGGCAAACACGACCTTCTCTTCCAGCTCACGTCACATGGAGCTGTCTTTGGTCAACTAGGAGCACCAAGAGGTTAGGTGTAATTTAGACAAGGGGAGGTGATAGCATGCAGGTTGCCCTCTAACTTTTCATTCTGAACTTGCCTCAAAATTCAGAGAGAACCCCTCTACTCTCTTTTCTGCCATCAAACTGCCAGTAAGTTGGTATCAAGTTGTGTTTGCTGCAACACCCAGGCCATTTAATTATCAATACTTGTCCTTGATTAACTCTGCCATTCGTAGCACTCAAAACATTTCAGAAGGGTGAAGAAATATTGTTTATCTCTGTTCTGCACATGGGAAAACAAAATCACATGGGCATATGACAAGCTCTCCCACAGGTGTGCGGCAGGGCAGCTCTCTCAGCTTTCACACCAAGACAAGAACTGTGACCTCTGCTTCCAGGTTAAGAGAATGTACAAAATACCCAAAAGTGCTCCCTTGTTTATGTGAAATAAGCATCAAGCACCACTGTGAAAGCTGAGAAAAAAGTAATAATGAACTGATTTTTAAAGAGTCATGAAACAACAGGTAAAAACGTGTGAGGGCTGTTGCTTTGGAATAGCAAACGTTTTGTAGCAGTTAAGGATGTAGTAATGAGATGAAAAGTGTAGACCACACAGTGGAAATAGACGAGCAGTCTACTCTGCTCCAAAACCCATTCTGAGATATGATGACATACCACTAGACAGCTTTTCAAAGAAAAAATGTGCAAAGGCATCTCAGACTTTCCAAAGTGTTCATTTGTTTAAGCATTCCTTGTATGCATATGAAGACATTTGGCTCCTGGACAGACATCCACAGACACTTAATTACAAATTACCACAGGCAGTGACAAGTGTTTGTGAAACTTACTATGATCACTTTCATCAACAAACCTCAATGGCATAAACATGATTTATTTTACCTGGGAATACCACAAACTGGAATGTTTGCTTTTTTTTCCTGATTTACTTTCAAGTGTGTACAGAATATCCTTGCCCCAAGAATCAATGTATCTTGGTTTGTATTTAAAAAAAAAATTAATATAAAAATTTTCTGTTACTTTAATATTTTTCCTCAGTCTTTTTATTCACACACAGTAGAACTACCTTTCCTGTAACCTTAAAGCAAAGTATTTCATCATCAATAGGAAATTTATCATGACATGCATGATTACACTGCCTATAGTGCTAGATAGAAAATGAATGTGTTGGTGAGCATGTGCATGCTCTTCAGGACATGGTCTCTTTTGCCCCCTAGGAGTGCAGTCTGGTAGGCAAAATGGTTGGGTCTGTCCATCTACATGCTGTGTACATCTGCTCAGACCTCAGCCAGCCCCAGCAGGAACTGGTTAGGTCAAGTACAACACCACAGCAACACCTGCATGTAGCCAGGGGACAGAGATGCCGGTGGGTGAAGAAGCATTTCTGCCTCTTGAGAGTGATGCACTGCTGAAGGCTAGAGTGCACTGCAGAAGCACCATTCTCCCCTTGACCATTGCAACCTAGGGACTATCCCTAAGGACTGTGTTTTTCCAGTGCTTCAGGACATTTGTGGACTAGTTGTGTCCATAGCTGTCACAACCCTGGGCACCGGATGCCCACTTCCACACTAAAGTAGGGCTTACAGTTTTTAACATCCCTCCTGGGCTGGCATTTTCATGCCTGGCCATCCCACAGCAGCCTGGGCAGCCAGAAGGGAGCTGCAAGGCTGAGAACTGCACTCTGCTCTGAGGTGTGCAGCTGGAGACTGCAAGGCAGCTGGCATGGTTGGAAACAGGAAATTAAGGCTGGAAATAAAGAAAGACCTGTTGCCCCAGGGGTGGTAGCAATTAATTTTCAAAGCAATTGGTATTAGAAATTGTGGCAGACAGTGCCATATTGAAGCTCAAAGAGCAGCTTGCATGGATCACTTGCTCTGGACTTTCCCAGCCTAGGAACTGGTGTGCAAGTGCCCTTTATGTCTTATTCAAGTGCCTCTGCTCTGAAGCCCTTAATCCAATTTATAGTGATAATTGAACAAAGAGATGCAGGTACCAACACTAACACTCTAGAACTTTCTAGGCGCAGTTTCTTGAGGGGGAAGAAGAAAGGAAGAAGAATTTTGTATGTTGGCTTGGTCCCTAGGGCTTGGGTGAGTGGACTCTGCACATTGCTTGGCCTCTCCAGGGCTGCTCAGACAGATATTGTTCAACAACTTTCAGCATTACAAAGACAAAAATAGAGGCTGACTTGTCTGTGGTGAAGATCATAAAACTAGCACGTTTCTGAATGGCCAACTGAAGATAAGATGAACCATGAGGCAGCAACAGCGCATTCAGTAAATCATGTCTGATGGGCAGAATTTCCTGACTTGTCCTGAGCACCACAACTCAAAAGACAGGGCACCACCTGCCCATCAACTAGCTGCCTGTTACCTTCTTAGAGAGAAGTAGCACCTTGAGTTCCCCTAGAGCTCCTGTGCTTCTTTTTCTTTGAAAATTAAAAATATTTGGTGCATGGCTTTTCATTACAGACTGGTGATTTTCATGTGAAATAGTTGAGTGTCATGTACGGGCAGTGCAGAAGAGCATGGCATCTGTCAGACCCTTCCTGCTTTGATGCACAAATATAGGTCAGTATTGTGCATTATAAGAAGGCTTGTAGAGTAGGAATGAATTCCAAAGCAGATAGCAAAAATCTGAGAGTTAAATCATGTGAACCTGTCTATATTTGAGTTTGTGACCGCGATGAGCATGATCCTGGCAAGGAGCAAAGACAAACTCCTGAACTTCACAAGAGAGAACTTTCAACTGCTCAAGGAGTGAATGAGATCCCCTGGGAAATTGTCCTTAAGGACTGAGGGGCTGACCAGAGCTGACAAGGCTTTGAGACCACTTTTCTTAGCATGCAAGAGCTCTCTATCCCAATATAGGATATAAAAATAGACGAGGTAGGAAATAAACAAGGTAGGCTGGAAACTGGCATGAGACTGAGCTAAAGTCACCTCCTCAAATCAAGGAGTAAGAAAGCAACATCTACCAGTGGAAGCAGGGACAGTGACCCAGGGAGAATACAGTAATGTGGTTTAATATCATGGGTCAGGAAAGCCAAGGCTAAGCTGGAATGGGACTTGGCAAGGAATACAATAAACAACACGAAAGGAAGTCTGTAAGTACACAGGTTAGGAAAAAAGGCCAAGAAGAATCTACCTCCTTGTATTTCCCTGCAAACAAGAATGAAGAACTGGTGATAACTGATATAGAGGAGGCTGAGGTACTCTATGAGCTCTTTTGCCTCGGTCTTCACTAGAGTCAAGCTTCCCAGCTCTCTGAAGTACCTGATTCTCTGGGTGGGGGGAGGGAAGTAAATACCCTCCCACTGCAAGGGAAGAATATGTTTGGGATCCCTTGATGAAGCTGAATAGTCACAAGTCCATGGGACTGGATAACATGCATCCCAGAGTCCTCAGGGAACTGGCTGATATTCAAGGCCAGGCTGGATGGAGCTCTGAGAAACCTGGTCTAATGGGACATATTCCTGCCCCTAGCAGATGGGCTGGGGGAATGAGATGATCTTTAAGTTCCCTTTCAACCCAAACTAGTCAATGATTCTTTAATTCTGTGTTGTTGCCAAGCTACTTTCCATCACATTTGAAAAGTTATGGCAGTCAAGTGAAGTGCCCACTGACTGGAAAAAGAGGAACACTGCCCACATTTTTTAAAAGGGGAGAAAGGAAGAACTGGGAAACTGTAGAGCAGTGAGCTTCACCTTTGTGCCTAGGAAGATAATGGAGCAGATGGTCCTAGATGATATGCTAAGGCACATAAAAGATAAGGAGGTTATTTGAGGGAACTATCATGGTTTTACTAATGGAAAATCATGCTTGACTAATATGGTGGTCTTCTGTAATGGAATAATGGCAAAGGTCACCAAGGGAAGACCAACAGATGTCATCTATCCAGACTTCTGTAAGGCCTTTGACATCCTTGTCTCCAAATTGGAGAGACATAGATTTGATGGATGGACTATTTAGTGGATAAGGAATTGGCTGGCTGGCTGGAGCCAGAGAGCTGTGATCAATGCCTCTGTGTGCAGGTGAAGGCCAACGATGAGTGGTTTTCCTCCGGGCTCTCTCTTAGGACTGGCGCTCTTCAGTATCTTTATTAATGACATGGGCAGTGAGATCCAGGGCACCCTCAGCAAATCTGCAGATGGCACAAAGCTGAGCAGGGCAGCTGACACAAAAGAAGGAAGGGATGCCATCCAGGGGGACCTGGACAAACCAGAGAAGTGGGGCCATGAGAATCTTACAAAGTTCAGCAAGTGCAAGTGCTGCACCTGGACCGAGGCAATTCCAAATGCGAGGACAGACTGGGAGAAGGAGTCATTGAGAGCAGCCCTGAGGAGAAGGACTTGAGGGTTCTCAGGGTGAAAAGTTGGATATCAGGCACCAGTGTGCACTTGCAGCCCAGAGAGCCAATTGTATCCTGGTCTGCATCAAAGAAGTGTGGCCAGCAGCCTGAGGGAGGAGATTATCCCCCTCTCCTCTGCCCTTGCTCTATCCACCCAGACTACTGCATCCAGGTCTGCGATTCTCAGCACAAGACAGACATCAACATTTTTGGAGCAGATTCAGAGGAGAGCCATGAAGATGATCAGAGGGATGGAGCACCTCTCTCATGAAGACAGACTGAGAAGGCTGGAATTGTCCAGCCTGGAGAACAGAAGACTTTGTGGAGACCTCATTGCAGCCTTCCAGTACCATTAGGAGGCTTATAAAAATGAGGGACTTTATAAGGGCATATACAGACAGGACAAAGGGCAATGGTTTTAAACTGAAAGAGGGCAGATTTAAACATCAGAGGGTGGTGAGACATGGAACAGACTGCCTAGAGAAGCTGTGGATGCCCCATCCCTGCAAGTTTTTGAAGGCCTGACTGGATGGGGCCCTAAGCAACCTGATCTAGTGAATGGCATCCCTGCCCATGGCAGGACACTTGGAACTAGATGACCTTTAAAGTCCCTTCCAAGCCAAATCTAAATTTCTATGGTTCTATATTTAAGAAGAGTTTCAAGATACATATTTTTATCTATGGTATGGAGTAGTATGATGTAACAATGTCTTATTCAATAGGGAGACTTCAGGCAACAAATTCTATCACTTCTTCAAGAATGCTGTCCTTGAAAGTTAACAGGAGTGATCCTTTTGTATTTTAACTCTGGCTAATTTGCTTAAGCTTTTGACTCTGTCAACATTTTATTTTCATGTCTTCTACTGTGATTTTAGATATTCTGCAGTGTTTTTGGATATTGGTATAACATGTGGTTTATGACCAAACCAGGGACCACATTAAAGCTACTTGGCTAAGCAAATGCATAAACATATATTAATTTCTTAGAAAGTTGTTCACCAGTAAAAGGCACTGCCACGAAAGAAGGGAATAACAGAACCTTGTTTATCTGCCTGTGTGTATTATGTTTGTTCTCTGTGAGAAAACCTAACAGCCCAGCTTGTCAAAGTAGTTGCAAAATGAACTAACATTGGCGCTAAAATGTCTTTTTTTAACCAAAGCATATTTACTGCAAAATGTGATCTACTTATAGGATATAAAACTACGTGACAATAGAGTTGGAACTGAAAGCAGTACTTGAAGATGACAGCCAGTATTCACAAGTACAAGTTTCTGCAGAAGCTTTAATTACAGTGAAACATGATGCAGCACTTCAGGACAAGATACCAACGTGCCAACAGAAGGATCTAGATTCTGCCTGTTTTGTAGATTCAGAGGCTTTTTTTTTTAAAAAAAAATCTACTTACACTTTGAGCCTCTTTTAAGATGGATGGTTACAGTCAACCTTTAAGAACACCTATTGCGCACACACGATACATTTATCAAGGACTACATTAACAAGGCTTCTGAGTCATCCATACTTTCTTGTTGTTGACAAAATGGCACAAAACACACAGAAAAGCTTGCTTTAAAGACATATCAGGGTAAGCACTGGTGGAAGGAAAGATTTTGGAATGGCTTGCAACAGAACTTATAGAAAAAGTTACACATTTCATAGCTGTGCACGGTGCCTTAGCTGCAGACATTGCTTTGCTATGCTGGTTAATCCACTTCTCAAGTAAGCCACCTTTCATCCTTTTCCTTGGGACACCTCTTAGGTAGCCACCAGCAATTCAGTCTTGACATAGGGAGTACATTGTTTAGAAAACAAGAATTTTGAAAACAATAAAAATGTACAGCTTCTAACAGTCTTGTTACATTTAAGACACACATATAACCTGAAAAATAAGTGTTAGAAAATTCTCTATATGACTCCAAGCACAAAACAAACCCAGCTTTTCCCAAGAAGAAAGAATGGTATACAAAGAAGTAAAAACACATAAATATTTGAAGAATGTATGTGGTCTTGTGAGTGCCTTGTCTGGAGTTGCATAGGTACAAGAGAGGACACAAAACCTTGGCCTTAATACTATGTATTTGTACCAGGAGAGATGGAAAGAACTGAATGTTTCTACATTAAAAAAAACAAAGGGGGGTGTTTCCTATGGCACTTTTATTATAGTTCAGCTACCTTGTTTTGAGAGTATTACTGCAGTTCAGAAAAGCCTTGACTTATTTACAATACACATCAATCACTATTTCCTGGCATTTAAATGATATCAGGACACCAGACTCATTAAAGTAATATAACAAAAAGAGTTCATGGCTATTGGACTGGTATTATAATACTTTGCTCCTTGAGACTTACCAGCTACTCTGCTTGATCCGTCCCACCCAGGAACTGGCTCTGCTGTTCGTGAATAGAGGGTTGGGAGTTCAGGGATCTGGGAGTAAATGTAATTTACTGCATCTGGTGTCAGAGAACAGGAAACAGTTAGATTTGTGCTACGAGCCCCAGTGGCTTCATTGCTTAGACAGCAGAGTGTTGTCAGCCCTGACAATAGTCACTGGAGCTTTGTACTAGATAATTGGATCAAAGCAAACAAAGTGCAAAGTCACTGTCCTGTGATTGGTGTTAAATAGACTAGCTGAGGCAGGAGGGAATGGGTCCAGATGACTCAAACCTTATGTCAGATGAACACATAAAATTATTTGTCAGGAGGTTCTGGATTTATCAAGTTGGTGAGCTTTAAAATGGGGAGTGGGGTGGGAAAGGTAAGGAACAAACCCAATGCGATACCCAGAATACATGACATTTCAAATAGAGGTATAAAAGCCTAAAAATGCTAGTGCTGACTGAATAGGATAAGAAACCAGCTCTTTTGTACCAGTTGTTTCCAATATTAATGAATCAGAACGTCGCTTTTTGTTCTTAAAGCTGAACTTTAGCTAATAATGAAATCTGATATAGTTATTGATAGGGTATCTGTTTTGGTTTTCAGTAAGTATTATGCTCCTGCCAGTGCTGCAATGTCACTGTTCATTAATTGATCCTGAATTAGTAGAAAGCTATCTTAAATGATTGACTTGTTTTACATTTGAGATTGTCTGCTTATCACAAGCTAAATGTGTACTTTAGAAGAGATGTTAATAAATTTAAAAGTATTTCCTTGGAGATACTTTTGGGTGGGTGAGTAAAATATAGCTAGCATTTATTGTTCTGCTTGAATTCAGTGGCTGAGCTAAGAGCAGAGCTCAGAGGAGAGATGTGCAAATAGCTGACTTCAGGTCTTAAAGCTGAGGCATCAGACCAAAACAAAAAACAAAAACAAAAACAAAAACAAAAAAAACCAACAACAACAAAAAAAAAAAAAAAGAAAAGAAAAAAAAGAGAGGAAAAAAAAAATCACATTCTTTCCTATCAACTGGAAATGTTTTCAGCTCTGTATGGAAATGACTAAATTTATGTTCAAATATAAAATCCTATTTGGTGTGAAACAGACCATTCCTTTTCCTCCAAGGGCAGGAGGTGCCAGTTCAATGAAAGATCTGTCAAGCCCTTGGTACTGCCTAGTCCATGTGTCAGGGTAGGAGGCAAAATCTCTGTTCCTTGAACCTCTTGTTGCTATAAGCAGGTGAGAGAGGGTGACCAGGGCAGACCATAAAAGGGAAATGGTGAAATGAGAGAGAAAATGAAAAGTTCTGTGGTAACCTGCGTGACTGCATCTGGTTAAGGGAGATACTTTCATCACATTCCCTATGAGCTAACGCCCTTCCCAGAAAAAATACCTATGCCTGGTAATGTCATCAGGACGGATGTGATGTGCCACCTCTAATCCCAAAGATTTTTTGGCAGGAAAATTGGGCCTGATATTAGTGAAATGGTTTTACTCCCATAGCAGTCAGTGGTGGCCACCATTGCTACTGGATGCAGAAAAATGAGACTCCAGGATGAAACTCCATTGCTCTGCAGACCACTGTAGGTAACTCAGGTAAGGAGTCCTCTTTCCTCCCTTCTGGTGTCATAAAAGTAAGGCACAGAGGCACAGTATAAATTCATTTAAACCCTCCACAAATTTAGTATATAAATGAGTTCAGTTTGTATCAGATTAATTAGAAAAATCCCCAAGCCTGTCCAGGCAAATGGTCATTTATTTCATACTTCAGGGGACAAATGGCAGACTTGGCAAATGGACTTTTACAATTTCAATGCATACTGTATCTCAAAGCTTTGTATTTTTAGCAGTAGAATCTAGGAAAAATAATTGTTTAAGACACATAACTGACTGAGCACTGGCCTGCAACAGCTGCTTTCTTTTGCAGGGTCACTTTCCCCTAATGAGAAACTGGTACAATGCTTGGTGCTGTTGCTCTGGGAAATATCACCAGCAAATGAGTAGGCCATTATTGAAAACTGAAGTAATTTCTGAGGACAAAGAACTGGGGACTGTGTTTCTGGTCCAGGGAAAGAAGGCACTTGGTGTTCTGGAAATAGCACAAACTTAGCAATTATTCATCCCACAGAATGTCCTTTCAGAACAGTAGTTTCAGTACACACTCATCAGTGACTGAGTGACAGATGTGTCACATGTGTCAATGCAGGCTTGAACTGCTTAACTAATAATTCTTACTTCTGCAGTTCATGAGGATCAATAGGCATGGCTGGGCTACAGTTCTCATGCAAGGACACTGCAGGAGGCAAAATTCTTTGCAAATATTTATTTTACCCCAGTGCTTATAGGGGGAACTAAACATCGCTGACATCGAGCAGTAGGGAAAATCAGTTGTACAGCCTGATGGTGACACTCTCACTTTGATGTGGTAGGTATCTGTGGACTTTGTAAGCTGTTTTTTTTTTCCCCCTTGCCTCCTGCTTTGGGAGACAGTACTAGGCTAAGCGTCAGATGCTGCTGGTATTGAATTAGTTTAGAAATTTCTCTGTATGTTAATTAAAATGAAATATTTAAAAAATTAGCTTCAGGGCTCCAATCTGTCCTTGTCATGAGCAGGGAATGCTGGAAGGGCAGTGCAATTCTCATATAATTATTCTGAAGCTAGTGGTGATGCCACATGTCAGAAATAGGGTATATGACTACAAGTTGGAGTTGGTTGATTCTACCAGCTCCTGTCTTGTGATGCTGCCTTCCCCATCCAGCCTCCAAACAAAGCAAATACGCTCATTTCCCTTTATTTCACTGGCAACAAGGACTCTTTCATTCGGCACCTTTAAAAGAATACAAGAGGCTAATTTTACAAGGAATGGATGAGACACAAATTAGCATTTTGTTCACGTGAGAAGACAGAACATAAATAATATTTAAACAGACTGCACTCAATATCTTCATTTCAATCTTTGATAAGTTATTAATATCTAAGGATGACATAAAACTAGTTCTGTGTCTTTTTTACTACTTGCAACAAAATAAATTTTCAGAGTATGGCACTCTTCTGGATTACCAGACAGACAAGAGCTTGGCAAAACCTATGGGGCAAGGTGATCCTTCAGGGTGCTCACACAAAGCTAAACCTTCAGAGCTGCTCTGAATAGCTCCCACATGGAGGCTTGTGATCAAATGTCAGATGGATTAATTTTCCAAGGGACAGATTCTCTTTAAAAAGTCCCATACCATTAAATTAGTGACAGATCTTCTGCAAATAATGACTCCCAGGGCAGGGCTGTTCCACCTACAAAGCTCCCTGGGCCTGCATGGGACTGCATCAGGAAGAACAGTGATTTTGGCCCTCCCATCATGTTTGCAGGAACATCAATGGAGGCTTTTGCTGGAAGCTGAATAGTCTGGCTCTGACTTACTGAATCATGCCCTAAATAAGCTTGGGGGTTAGGGTCCACAGCTGACACTTGTACATCTGTAAGCAGTATGGTGGGTGAGTGCATTTATCAGAGCACTAAGAAATGCTGCCCAACCCTTTCTGAAGGCAAGAAGCCTAAGGGCAGCCATCTCAAGTGCATGTATACCAATGTATGTAATACGGGCAACAAGCAGGAGGAACTAGAGCCTTGTGCCCAGTGTGAGAGATGCTGGAAGAACTGCAGAAACTTGGCAGGAAAGTTCACATGATGAGGAGACCATAATGGATGGCTGCAAATATAATATTTTCAGAAAGATAAGAAAGGAAGAAGAGGAGGTGGAGTTGTACTTTATGTGACAGAGATATTTGTGTGTATAGAGGAGAGCTGGGGAGACCATGCCAGTTCTATTTAACTAATGCCTTAAGATCATGATTAGAGGGGTCATCACTAAGGACGGTGTTGTGCACTGGCTTCCCTGTCAGGATGATGAAGCCAAACAAACCTTACTGTGGCTGCTCAGTGAAGTCTTGGGCCAACTGAGCCCAGTCTTCATGGGTGGCTTCAATTACCCACACATTTGTTGGAAAAAAACCCAAACTGTGCACATACCATCCATCAAGTTGGTGGAATATCTTAAGGACTCCTTATTCCTGTAGATGCTGAACATGCTGACTAAGAGCAGCATATTGCCAGACTTACTGCTTGCAATCCAAGAAAATTTATTTGACTTACACTGGTAACCAATGACACCTTAGACACAGTGAGCAAACATTGTGGAGTTTAAGGTCCTGATTAGAACACTGAAGATCAGTAGTAGGATGAACATCTTAAATTTTGGAAGAGACAACTTTAATATGCCAAGAGCCTAGCTGTGAGAGATTCCATTGGAAGCATCCAAGAAAGTCAAAGGAGTTTGTGAGTTGTGCTGGGAGTTATTTGAAAGTGCCTGCTGAAGGCACAAGTATGGTCTACTCTTTACAAAGGCAAAGGAAAAAATCTCAACAGAAGACTTCCCTGCCTTAACAATGAACTGTTAGGTGTAATTAAAAGGAGAAAAGGCAACATAATGGCTGTGGAAGGGCAGCCAGCTGGCCACTGGGCACTACAAGCACCTTGCTAGGAGGATGCAGAGATGCAGTCAGGAAGGCTAAGGATCAGCTAGGACTAAAGCTGGCAAAAATATCAAGAAGGGTTCTTCAGTATTTGTGAGCAGTAAGTAGAAGGAAAGAGACAAGATCACTGCTTAAGTAGTGCAGGGAAGCTAGTCACTAACAATGGTAACAAGGCAGATTTCTCCTTTTTTGTCCATAAATCCACATCCAAGAGTGCTGAGAAAATGCCTGACATTTTTGTAAGGAGACTGTCTATAATATTTGAAAGACACAGAGTTCAGTGGATGTCCCTGATGATTAGAAGAGACAAAAATGTCATACCACAGGAATGGACCAAAAGAGGACCCAAGAAACTGGAGGCACAATGCTTTGTCCCCATGGCAAGTGACAGAATGAGTCGTCCTAGAAACGGTTACAAAGCAGACAAAGCAGATGATTGGGAAAAGCCATAATGGATTTACCAAGGACAAATCATGACAGACTAAACTAACCACCTTCTACAACATAATAACATCTTCTATTGACATGGGGACAGCAGTGGATGATGTTTATTTAGACTTTAGCAAAGCTTTTGACACTGTTGCCCACATTACTCTCCTGGCTGAGACTCATGTGTGAGATGGGTAGGAAATTGACTCACATGTCACACTCCAAGGGTGGTGATAAATGGTTTTTTCTCAGGTAGCCAGAGGAGCTCTAATTGTGGCAGCTCTTGATGGAGACTGAATTTAAAAGTTATCAAAAGCCTACAGCTGAAAGTCAATTGCTGATGAATTTCTACAAGATATGAGGAAAGAACTCTTCAAACAGCTGTACTTCACTCTTTTGAGGGCACTCTGGTCTGTTTTGCTCTTGGGCTGCACAGCTTGTCAGGATCTGAGACCAGAAAACCAAAAGAGTCTCTAAACAATGTTCCGGTTACTAAATAATTCTGGTGAGGTTTCCTAGACCACTTCTTGACCAAATATATGCTAATACATACAAAATTCAAACAGAGGCTTATGCAAACTGTCCAATTAATGTAATTGTGCCTTCTGTATGTTGGCTGAAGTAGTAACAAATAGTTTGCATACAAACAGCCAAATATTGCAGAGGATACATTTACCTCTAAGGCAAATTCAGCAGACAAGGGAGTTACATCAGATCTTCATGTGCCTTTTATTTTATATATACATGGAGAAATAAACAACCACACATGGAGCAAGAGCTCTCTCCTTTCCATTTGTTCATGATGTGCGTGCAGCATAGCACTGCAGCATGCCTAGTTTTGACTGCAGACCTGAGCACCAACAAATGATGCAATGCCTAGCATCATCTCAGACCTTGTTTAATGGAGAGCTTGTCAGCTGCAAGCCACTACAGTCATAACTGAAAGCGACAGGGCCACAGCTCCCAGCCTCAGCATTTCTGCTCTACTTTCTCTTACACAGTGATTTATGAAGGCAGTGTGTTTCTACCCTGGAAAATGTAGAATTCACGTTCATTGTGCCTGGATGATTTCAGGCTCAGAGATTCTCACTGCCAAACGCAGCAGTTTTTTTCCTATGAAAGCTGTGAAGGACACAGATCATCATCTGATCAGTCACTGGTGCTTACCACCACTTCTTCCCTTCCCTCATAGCCTTTGCTTGGACCTCTGTGGGCTCTGAACATCTTCTAGTAGTGCTTCCTACACACTCAAAATCTCTGTCACCACAAAATTATACACAGGAACACAACAGTGAGATTAAAAAACTGCTTGTGTCACTGCATTTACAGTAAAGGGACACAGAACAAACAAACATGAGATGTATGGAATTGGGAGTGGCAGCAGCTGAAGAAATTGCCCAAACAGGTCATTGTTGGTTTGTGTCTGTGTTTTACACAGCCTTCCTGGGTAATCCAGTGGCTTCTACCTTTTTCCTCTGGAGAAGAGAAGAGAAGAGAAGAGAAGAGAAGAGAAGAGAAGAGAAGAGAAGAGAAGAGAAGAGAAGAGGAGAGAAGAGAGAGAAGAGAAGAGAAGAGAAGAGAAGAGAAGAGAAGAGAGAGAGGAGAGGAGAGGAGAGGAGAGGAGAGGAGAGGAGAGGAGAGGAGAGGAGAGGAGAGGAGAGGAGAGGAGAGGAGAGGAGAGGAGAGGAGAGGAGAGGAGAGGAGAGGAGAGGAGAGGAGAGGAGAGGAGAGGAGAGGAGAGGAGAGGAGAGGAGAGGGCTCTATTTGCTTGCACGAATTGCTCTCTTCCCTCTGGCATATTTTGAAGTTCTTTGTTACCTTTCAGAAATTACAAGCTGTCCTTAATTCTGGCTCAGTCTGTCAGGAAGGGATCTACTGAAAGCAGGCAAAATCTGGAGAGCATGAGGGCTCCTTTTGAACCTAATGAAATACTACATTGCCACATACCTTCAGGGAAACTACCACTTCATAATTGTTAGCTGGGGCTTCCTTTGGTTCCTTTGCTATTAAAGACACGTGAAGATGCAGGCTGCACCTTGCAGGAGTCATAGAAGCTCCTGAGCACCTGGTTACTAATTCCTGCAGGCACTGCTTCTATTTAAGGATCTTACTAATGACCATGGTGTAACCCTGCATAGGTACAAAATATTTGCAATTACCATTTTTTGGCAGCCAAATTCAAATCCTTCAGAGAGAAGGAAGAGTAAGTTGTTACAGTGGAACATACTATCTGGGATTTTTGGTTTTTTTTTTTACAATAGCATTGAACAAAAATCTTAGATTATATTGCTAGCAGGAGCAAAAATTTCTGAACTAGGTCTTTGACTTAAAAAAAGCCCTCCTTAGTAAGTAATAATAATCACCTGGAAAGACAGCTCCAAGTCAACTCAAATACTACATCATAATTTCCATTGTATCCCATTGTTTTCATGTTGGGATCATCCTACATGTTCCTCATCTACATTCACAATACAGTTGACAGCAGCTGGAGGAGGCAGTCTTAACCTCATTATTTTGTGAGTTCAAAGACATGTACTGAGAATGAGTATCTGATGCTCATATTTATCTGCAGATGCCTTAGCATGACATCCTTCCAGGGTCCTAAGGATCCTGGGGTGGCACTACAAGGGTCTCTCCAGCTTCCTGGGAACCATGCCTATTATTTGTCTACTCAGACACCTAAATTTATAGCTACACTTTGTATAGATCACACTTTGTATGGCACTGAGTTAATAAGCTAGGGAATACTTCCTCCTCATCCAACCAAATGAGGTTTCCCTTCTGCAAGAATCATCATGTGGAGAATATTGTTCATCAGTGAAATAATCTCTTTTTAATAGTTGTTCCTCTGTATTAGGAATAGTCCTCATATAATTTAGCTGGTTATGAACAGAGCATGAGCACATACAACAGAGAAGACTGACCACAGAGAGGTGAGAAGGAGTCTGCAGTGCAGAGCTATCATGTGCTGAAAGGGGTCAGTAACACAGAAATTGTATGATGTCTGCTTTAAGTTATTCATGCTGTTCTTTCCCTTTGTGTGAGCATAAGAAGAGGTGGAACTCTGCCAAAGCAATACTGTTTTACCACAACAGTGACGTTTGTGCTTGCATTATAGAAATACCAAAGGAAAAGGTAATGGCTCTAGCAAGAAATCAGAAACATGCAATGAAGGAAACAAACCCAGTCTTTAAACCTTTGCAGCAAAGCTATAGTAACAACTTGTGTTAAACCCAAAGCCATAAAATAATAAAAAGGCACTTACCACCATCCTGGTGGGAGAAACTCTGTGAAGGGAAAAAACAGGATGTTTGGTTAAGCCTTTAATATTTTGGGTTTAATTTGCTTTACATCTTATTTTTATGCTAGGCTTGCTTTTATGGTTCTTTGGAAATTTTAAATGAGTATCTGTGATTGCTGCTCCTTGGATTTAGGTGCCATCATAGACTGGAGGAGGGGGACAGGGTGCAACTAGATGAAGAGCTCTGCTTTTTGCAGGCTGTAATGTTTTGGAGTGGCATTTTTGGCAAATGCTACTATCTCCGGATGCCATGAGAGCAGGGAAGTTTTAAATACTCTCAGGATCCTGCTGATATCTTTAAGGGGGGCTGAAATACCCCTTAAACCTCATATGGGTTCCCTTCTGATAGGGAGATAGCCTCTGAAATTCCTCTTCAAAAAAGGCTGGGATGCAAGGGAGAACCCAAAAAACCCAACCAGAATAGACCTGATGCCACTGTGTCTTTTCTAGTCTTCTCATAATGGTTTAAGCTAGGTGCTCTGCAACTGCCCTAAAACTTTCCTTAAGTGCATTAATTATAACTACTGCTTCCAAATGGAGCTAAGAGTACACTTTGGTTTCAATCTGTGCCCAAGTGCCTTTTTTTTTTTCTTAATACCTTTTGCAAGTTGTCAAAGGATTTCTCAGTCTCCTTTAGTTTCTCCAAAATTATTTGTTCTTTGGCAGATATTTGTGATTCTTCTCTTTCTAATTTCTGTATTTCTTGTTCCAGTCTGTGGAAGACATACAGACATGCACATACACACAAAAATAAAATATAAAAATTAGTTAAAAATGAGACAGAGCTTTCTAGATATTTACTGGTATTTCAAATGTCATCAGAAACAACTTTGTCTCCTATTACTCACAACTGATTTCCTAACACATGAAGGACCCATGAATTATTTGTAAAACAAACAATTTTTTTACAGGAAAAGATTTATTTACAGGAAAAACAGTGATTATCTTATCCACTTCTGCAAGAGCATATACAGATAAACTAAAAATATACTTCAGTATTCCTTCACTTCAATTCCCATAACATCTCTGGTTTTTACTTTCATTTTAGAAATCACAGTGCAGGATATAGCTATGAATATGCAGTAGTATTTAGAGGAATAAGTGTATTCTAATGTTTCCATACTCCAGACAATGAAACTGCAAATAGTTTTTGGAAACTGGCACTCAACCAGTTGTGGTAGGAGTTTCTCTTGAACCCATATTTTGCCAGGTCTCCTTTGGGATAGCTATCTGTGCTTTCTACTGTTACTGCATGACACTGGGGTCCCAGGGACTTTGTGTCATAAAATACATATACAGTTTAGAAAATAAATGTACTCTGCTAGGCCATAAACACTCAGTACTCTCGTTTCTCCTGTCAAGACTTAGCAGCTGAGACCTCACACATTAAGATGAGTTGATTATGACTTGGAACAGGCTTTTATAGAGCTTAGATTCTCCATTACTTTAACTCAAACCTCCTTTAATTGACATGATTTATGCAGATGCAGGAATATTCCCTTTTTCCTTCCCCTCTCTTCCTTTTATGTGTGCCACTCTTTTTGTTTTCTCACTTTTGAAAAAAAAAATTTAAAAATATATATAAAATAAGCCAAGATTAATACATTTGGACAGGGATAGTTATCTAAAACTTCCTTTGTCTACCAAAAGATCTGTAGCTGCTCATAGCTTGCTGAACCTTGTTTCCTTGAATGGGACGTACCATCACCACCCATTACTTCTCTTACCCATGGCTGCTTCCTCCTGCCTTTCTGCCACCACTTTTCAAGTGAAGGATCGGGACACTGATCCACACTGAAGGACATATTTTTGCTCTTTTCCAGCCTTGGTCAGCTCAGGAGTCCACTAATGCTTGTTCAATCACAAGGCAGATAGCACAGAGAAAATGATGTAGGGAGGAGAGAAGGAGGAATTGCTTCTTTGACAGATCTGACAGGTTCAGTTTCATATGAAATTCCTGTGTTTAAATATAGATGCAGCGCTCTAACTTTAGGCACTCACTTGGGAAATTTTTTCTCACTTTTTAATTGTATGATGATGAAAGATTTGTGGCACTTACTGATAATGCTTTTCATTAGAGGTAAGGAAAGGTATTAGAGGCTTAAGTTGTTGCAGATGGAAAAAGGCAGATTTTATTCTCTTAAAGTGCGCAAATACTTAAGAGTCTCAGAGTCATGGTGATTTGCTGAACTGCCATTAAATGTAACACCCTCAATCACTAAGTTGAAAGGGCTTAATTGCAATAATTTAAAAATGAACTGTTGAAAAGTAGTGCTTCAATCTATTTCATCTTTCCTCCAAAATAATATAAAACATAAAATATCAAAAAAACGTAACTAAGTATTTTGTTCTGCTTCAATGGAACACTTTGACCCAGGATGAATATTCCCCCTCATGCTCTAATTCAGGAAGAAATTTTTCACAATATCCTCTTCTATATTGACTTTTTTATCTTGATTTTTAAAAATACCTGGTGGAGTGAAAAATTAATTTGTCACTCAGGTCAGGCACTTGCCACACTCTTGCTGAAATCAAGAACTTAGAAGTCCCCAGCTAGGTTGCCCTCTTTTCCTTCTCTATCCTTTGGAAGGATTTATAAATTCACATACATTTGTACATTGATGTTAAAGACATTTGAAATATTCTGCTGTGCTGACTAGTGAAAACAAATTGTGTGGCTGAGTAAGTCAGGGTTTACTGGTATATTTCAGTTCTTCCCCTCTGAATCACTAAGCAACATTTCCAGGATGCATATTCTGTAAACTAGTACAGTTTGCTTTCTATTTTATGTGGAAAGAAAACAAAAAATGGGAGTGTGTAGAGGACAATAAAACAATAAAATACAGGGAGAGGAAAGAACCCCTTTTTTTTTTCAAATGAAGTGGACATTAGTTAGTAGTTTATGACAAAAACTGAGTTTATGAAAACTGAGTATATGAGGTAACTCATTTGATGCATGGTTATAAGCAAGTAAACTCCTTGTAATTTGGGGTCATCGTAAGTCACTACTTTTTTGTACACCAGCTCAGATTGGAGAAGGTCATTAATTGTTTGGTCTTGCAGAGAAAGTTTGCTTTTAACACATGCACATGTGCACTTGGACACGCACAGATTAGCAACTGGTTACTTTCTGACTGCTTGCTCCTTTGCTTTTCCTCTCCTGGTTCACTTCCTCAGTTTCTGCTTCCTTTGTGCCAGCCTACCCTCACCACTAAAATGAGGTGGGCAGATGAGACACTATGTTACTCTGCTTTGACAAGACATCTAGGTGTTCTGATTTTTATTCTCAGGGTTTTTTTTATGTTTTTTTTGTTTGTTTGTTTTTTCTCTCTTCTTTACTTTCTTTTAGAAGTGATACTGACGACTTGCTGAAGAGGAAAAAGATGGAGACAGAGCTACCAGGATTTAGAAACACGGATGAAGCTGTTAGAGAACTTCTGTGTTGCTCTGAAGAATGCATAAAACTCATCCTATCAAGGCAAATTGCCTTTTCCTCAATGAAATCAGTGCAGGCAGACTGAGAGTCACCCAAGCTCTATACAGAATGAAGAAAAATTGCAGGAAAAATATAGATAATTCATGAGAACATACCTGTTACATAGCACAGGGGTCATATACCAGACATTGGTACCCACAGGAGGTTGTTTTTTACATTATTGCTAAATTTATTTGACACTAATTTGTGCTCTCTAGGCCTAAGGGTTGAGCCACCCCTGCTGTGGTAACATAAATACTCAGGGTCAGAGTTTCTATCTGAACTGTTGTATATATTCTTTAGTATATACTGCACATATTCTTAGTATATGTTGTATATATTCTTTAGTAACCACTTGGGTACCACAGAGCTCCATGAAAAATTTGAATATAGAGTCCTCACCACTTATTTGGGCTGTCTTTTGACATGTGGTCCAGCAATGCAAAAATTTAAATCATACAAACTGAAGGTTGTTTTGCATGGTTTACTTTTTTAGTGAGTTTCATATAATCAGAATTGCTCAATGGTAAGGAGAAGTGCCTGATTTTTTGATAGTAACACACAAAAGAGTCATGTGAATTTGGTCTGAAAAATAAATGCACTACTATCACATCTGTTTTGAGCAACATGTTGTATAATGGAGTAATAAATTAATTCAGAGTGCACATGTGCACATACATATCTACACAAAGACCTTACATTCTTCCTGTGTAAACCCGTTAAATATCAAAGAATGTCCTTTTCTTCTAGCCCAGTTTAAAAAGGATATGCCTTAACTGTCATTTGACACCTGGCAAGGAAATTCTGTAATTCCCTTGCTCCTTAGCAGACTTAGCAGATTTTGGGCTGGCCTTTGAAAGATGGCCAGTTACATAAACAACTGCAATATCTGAAGTGTTTTAGGGAAGAAAATTAAGAAAGAAAATACAGATTCAGATAAGGCAGAAGATAAGACAGACTGTTAGTATTTCTGCATCATTGGCCCAGGCAGCTAGCTGATGACTGAGATTTGCCAAACTGTTTCTATAAGAAGAAAATTGGGTCAGAGGGTCTGGGGTTGCTGTGGCATGGGCAAGTCATGTTTTGTTTCAGTCATTTTATTGGAGTCCTATTTTCCCAAATATCACAGAAGCAAATGGGAAATTTTGTCACTCAGAAAGCCAAATTCGCCTTGCTGCTTGTCTGTCCTGCAGCTTTCTCTAATGGATGGCTGCCATAAGCATCCAAGAGTGTAAGGGGATTTTCAGGGAGGGCTGTTTGTGTAAGCTAGGAAGCCAAGTGACCTTCCTTCCCATGTTAACAGTGCTGCCCTGCTTTGGAGAAGAAGGAACCACAAACACTGAAAGGATGCTGTCTCTTGCACAGTGCATTTTGCTGTCATGTGGGTGACCCAGTTCCTCAGCTAGTAAGACTACAGGCTTCTAGGATAATAAAGGCTGTAAACGACTTTGGGAGGTCTCTAGCCCAACCTCCTATTCAAGCAGAGCCAGCTGTGATCCGGCCACCATGATCATTGGCTTCTTCCAGTTGAGTCTTGAAACTCCTGAACAGTGGGGGGAAAAATATATTATAAGGCTATTTCAGGCCTTCTCTTTTAGACTTTGTTGCTACCAAGACCTACAAAATCCAGACCAGAACATTACAGTACTGCAAGGGAAGGAGATGTACCAGATTGATAAAGGAAGCCTGGTCTGTGTGTTTGGTGGCATTGTGACCTAACTGGGCACTACACGAGTGTGGACAAGGCAGCCAGGGCAGCTTTGGAGGCCACCAGAGGCAGAAACAGCATATGAGTTCTCCTGAAGAGATGCAGGGATACAGACCACATGAGCTGTTAGGTAGGACAGAATTAGGACAGAATACTGTATTTTAAGTGACAGTAAGGGAAGTTAAGCAGGAAGATCTAAGATGTGAAGAGGCAGAAAGCAAGGTTTGGACCTATGGTATGTGTACATGTGCATTTACATTTTAGCAATCAGTAACCAGCAAATATTGTGCTTGGATACAGGACTCTGCTTTGTGCTCTGAAGGCGCTGAATGCACTTTCTCAGCTGAAGGATTTCCTCTGTTTCTTCTGTTTCCCACACTGAGATGTTGAAACCCACAAACCTGGCCTATCATTTTCCTCTTTGCTTAAAAGCAGAGGCTGTTCTGTCCAAGACGCCTCTCCTCGACCCTGAGCATGGTTCTGTGGGGCATTCACAGAATGAATGCAGATGCTGATGCAGAGTCACACTGATTTGAACACACAAATCCTAAGTCAGCAGAACCATGCCTGAAGAAAACATATTTCTCTATCCAGCTAATTAACTCTGGCAAATACAGACTTCTAGGGATATCTACATTCGGCTTAACAGTGTTTTGTTTTTCAGGGTAGGAGAGTAACAGCATTATAAACAGGGAGAACAGCTGCAGGTTTATGGACCAGATTCTTTAGGCTGTTCTAACTATGCATTTGGAGTTGTACCTGAGAAATGCTTATGCAATTTCTGCAGTGAAAGCAGAAATGTAATAAAAATTATGTCTGCAGCATACACACTGGCATGTTAGTGTAAAAAAGAACATTCATCAGGACTAACAAGGAAAGTATACAAGTATTCAGAACTTGAAAGAAAAACAGGAAAGACCTAATCACAGTAAACACTTGAAGGGAAAAGGTGACGGATGCATATGTGGAGTGGGGGATGGTTCAACTTTAACTGATTATTTTGCTATTGCTTGACTGATACCATAAATCAAATTGATATAAAAGCCACAAATAAGACAGTAATTAGTATCAGGTCTCTCACTGCTGAACATCATGAGGTGTTACAGACAGTATTAAAATGGCATATTCACAAGCAGAACACTGCAACAAACCCCTGATATTCACTAAATAGAGAATTAAACACCAAGTTTAGGGATAATTGTCCTTGCCTGAATGGATGAAACTGATCTCTACATTCTCTCTGTACCTTTGGATTTTGCCTTCAGGTATCTTTTGATCACACAGCAAAACAAGAAACTGAAACTTCACACGTAAGGTTCATCATCCTGGACGTACAGTGCCTTCTGCAAAAGTTCACTGGCAAAAATGTTCCACTCCATGGGCCTCTCATTCCCATTTCTTTTAGGGGCAGCTGGGCACCTGTTAGCTTACCCAGGTTCAGAACAAGCTTGGAAAATGAACTTGCAAGGGCAAAGGGTGCCCCTGAAAGATATGTAAGTCTTTTAATCCAACATAACTGGATCCTAGTCCAGCACTTCAGCCCTTGACAAACTTCCTATTACCTGGATCAACTGTCAAGAACCAGCAACCTGTCTGTAAGCCAGCATGCCTATGAAACTGGAACCGAAATCTACATGCCTCAGCTGTGAACAGTACCCTTTGTCTGCCGCAGGGGAGGGGGAAAATCACTGAATAATCTTCAGTTTATTTTCCACGTTGGCTTAGTTTTTCTTAGCAAACAGCAGCAGTTGTTGCTGAAGCCAATAGGAGCATTTGTGGATGTCACTCTGCATCAACACTCAGCCAGTGCTGATGGCAAAAAACTGCTTGATTTCAGATCTGTTGCAGGCTGAAATGGGATTTCAGAGTTGAGTAATTCAATGCCTCTTAGTTTAGTCTTTTTGCAGTGCTCATCCTTTTTTGAACAACTCACTTTCAAAGAGGAAAGCTGGCAGGGCATATCTTACAATTTTGAACAGGCTGTTGTTTACAGAGTGCAGCTGAAATTCAAGAACCGCAAACTTAATTAACATCTTTGAAAAGGCAAAACCTCCATGACATGAAAAACTGGGAATCTCTCATTGCCAACTAGGGTTTGGATATGAGATTCAGGCATGATGCTGAATGAGTTGCCCTGGTAGTCCCGATCAATTTTGCTGAACACAGGAGAAGAGAAACAATGGAAAAAGCCCTCCACCTGGAAAAAGCTGCATCCCAGTACCACCTGAGGAACTTGAGAAGTAAAACTCCACAATTCACTTTGCTGTTTGAAGTAAATGTGTATACACACATACACTGAGAGAGCAGTATAATGATATTCTGCATTTGCCTAGTGTAGGATGAAGTTAATCCATGCTAGACAAACGAAGGCAACCAAGTCAAGCATTGGCCACAGGACTTACAGGACTTCTTGAGCTAAGCACAATGAAGTGGAAAACACAACAACCATTACTTTGATTTAACTCCTACAATGTTGCCTGCTCTGGATGTAGAAGACTCAATGTAATGCAAGTTTTTTGACCTGGAATTGAAGAAGTTATACAGTTGAGCCCCTTTCCTTGCCAAATCAACAATGCTTGCCTATTAACTTTGCCAATCAGGTTTGCCTGATACAGCATTAAATCTCTCAAATATGGGAACCCTCAGCACTCTGGTGTGGCTCTTCCTCTAACTTGCTCTTCTTAAAATGCTATCTCAACCTGGTATGATTTCCTCATATCACTGTAGCACATAACTTTTTGCCCTCATGGCACTTACACCCTACACTTGTTTTTGGACTTTTACCAGTGTAAATCTTTCTAAGCTCAGTTCTTCCAGTACTCTGGAAGAGAAATGTTACCAGCCTGCGTGAGACTGCAACCTTAAAAACTTCCCACTGACTCAGGAGATGGCAGATCACTGACTGGAAATCAGTGAATCACTATGCCTTGGATGCTTGCCCTTAGAGCAGAGGAGTACATGGCTTGACCCTCCTTTGGGAACAGAGGGGGAAAAAAGTTTAAAAAAAGACCTGTTCTGAACCCAGTTCAGTGGCTGGTGATCAAAGAGGTGAAAGAGCAGAGTCTACTTATTTTCTCTGTGTGCTTATAACAGTGTTTGGACCAGGACGCTCCTGTTTGTGCTCCTGACCAGGCTCCAGATAGAATCTGGCAGATCTGACCAAGTCCCTGATCAGTCGAGTAAACACCCTGATACCTTAACCTGCCCTGGTAGCATCTGGCTCCTGAGTCATCCAGCCTCTGGACCACTTGTATTTGAAAGAAATGGCACAAATGTTCTGGTTTGTTGGCCCAGCCGGGTAAGAGAAAAATTATTATTTAGGCTCTTCCTGGTGAAGCTGGGTTTTCTCTCTTCTCTTTACCATTACTCTCATTTTCTTCTTTCTTCCCAGATCCAGGCCTCCTGGCTCTGGAGCTTCACAGGCCAGTGTCCAAAATATTAAGGCAAACAAAGTAAGAGCCACAACTGATAAAAAATGCTTGGCCTGCACAGAACCAGACATGCAGATCTTTGTGTCTAGACAGACAGGTTGTCACATCAGAAAACAGACAGACTTACATTGCAAGTACAGAGATGCATCATCTGTAGTTAATTGTGTGGTACTCACTGGGATGTCAGGAGAAAGGCAAGGAAGATAAAATAGCCATTTGAGGGAGAATGCTATACTTTGCAATTGCAAGGTGAAGGTACAGCGACTCAGGAAAGACAAGGAATCCTGCAGGAACCTGCTTGCTTTCCCATGGCTTTAAGTAAAATTGGCAGGACGAGCACCAGGACAGATGTCCTGGGATGTCTGAGAACACACAAGAGTGCAAGGGACTACCATTCCAGCGTGGCTTTTGGTCATTAAATTTTCTTGTGTTGCAAGATGTGGTCCAGGCGAAGAAGGGTTGCAAGCACAAATTTCCCCAGCACAGAGTCCCTGTACACAGCAGAATACACCCAGAAACTTAAAAAGCAACACAGGTATGGCCAGCCCTGTTGATGGCTTGCAGCAGCTATGCACATGAAATTCATTTAGGTTCAGCAACAGATGCCAGCAGTTCAGCTGTACAGTGGTTTATTTATGTCTTGGGAGAGATCCAAGAAATAGAGGGAGAGCAATTGGGGGATGACAGCTGAGTGCTCATTCTTCCATTGTGCATCAGTGCTAGCTGCTACAGTTACCCAAGGTTAGTGCAGATGTCCAACCAAAATTAATGCATGACCTTATGCAGTACCCACACTGCAAGCTGCAAGGAAGGAGGATGTTTTTCTGCAAATTCTGTACATACTGATATACTGGAGATGCACATAGAGTTACCTAGAAGCATTTACAGGCAGGAGGCCTGGAAAATCTCCATCAGCTTCTTAAGTGAAGGGAAATCAGAGGCAGCATGTTTTCTATTGCAGGGAATGAGGACTATGCTCCTAGCAGAATTCCCATTTTGAGCTATTTGGGAATCCCTCCCTGCCTCCACCATGTTTAACATTTAGCAGTATTAGAAGCACATGCAAGTGAGTGTTTTATATGGCAATGGAAAGATGTTGCAGTTACTAACAAAAAAGCAGGGTTGGCAACAGCAATCATGGGCCATGGCTATCTATTTGTATACTTGCTGTAGTTTTCAGCAAATAATTTTGCCTCCATTCCACCATCTTGAGCCAATACATTTTGCCAATACAATAGAGCCCAATTGTACTTCAGTCCATGCTTATCCCTAGTAGATGCCTTAGCTGGTATTATTAATTATATTCACTGTGAGATTTCCATTATTTTGGTTTGACTTGACTCGTATTTGCTGCTAAGAACTGCATGGATTGTGTAACAGATTTCTGGTGCAAACAAGGGATTATCAGTTTGCTTCCTGTTGTGGTGGTTTAAAAGGGCTGTTTCAAGGAAAATGGTGCTTACAAGCTTACTTGTTGGTGCAAAACGCATTGCCCAGCATCCAGCATTCTGACCTGAGGTATACCATGTGATTGACTGAATTTAGTCTGAGAACAGTATTAAAAATGAAAATGAACCCCAGAAAATTAATGGAAATCCAATCAAGGTTTTATAATGGTGGGATTATTCTGCTCTCCTGTGGCTATTAAAGCACAACTACCATAAAAAGCTGCAACTGACAGGGATCCCATCTGCCTCCCTTTGACATTTTTGGACGTACTTTTCCTTGCCTTTGTGCTGTGCTTTAGTCATGACTGCCTCAACCTGTAAATGCCCTCAGCAGTCCTTGACAAAGGAACTAGATGGAATGTGCAGCTGACAGTCAGTATGCGTCAGGCACTGAACTTTATTAGGTCTCTTTAAAAATTCCCCGTATTACATGACCCTCAAAAATACACAGATCCATTCCCCTGCACTGCTTGCCAATAGGGACAGAAAAAGGAAGGGGAACACCCAGTAGGAGCTGTAACTTGTTTTGTTTGTTTCTTGATACAAACAATTTCTTGGATCTGGGCTTTGCAAATCTGTCCTCTGCTGTCATCCTCTTACAGGAACTCACAGTTCATTTTTCCAGGGTGAAGGCTGATGTGAGGCAAGGAACATGCCCCATGGGAATGGATGGACTTTACACTGGGAGCAGTGAGAGATGCACCAAGCTGCTGCCACCCAGAGCATGATGACTGCAGCACCCTGATCCTGCTTCCTCCATCTGATCTACCTCAGGGCTTTTCTGTTGTGCTTGTTTATTAATTAGAGCTGGGCAGCAAACATCCCCATGTCCCAGAAAGCCACTGGAACAAACACAGCTTCACTGTGGAGAGGCTTTGCCCTGGTGGGGTAGCTCCAAGGTTATCCAAAGTGCTCCTGCTGAGGCAAATCAAGCCAATCAGGAAGCCCCCAGAAACTTGGGCTGTGTTTGGTTTGTTGTTTCCACCCTTAGACATTTCCTGCTATTGTTCTTGTCATTTTCTTTGAGTGTTCACTGGGCTGGTGGGTGGTGCTGCTGCTACAGGCAGGGGAGGCCTCCGGTCCTCTTGGGCACACGGAGAGCTCTGTGCCATTCCGTTCACAGACTCCCAGCACTAATTTCTGGCATACAAGGTCAGGGAAGGCGGACCTGTGGCAGTAACTCCATCTCAATGTGCAAAGCACAGTTCCTTTTCCCATTGGCTGTTCTCAGCTGGGCAAGAATGAAATCATACCATAAAATGATGAATGAATTCCAGGTCAAGACACCGCTTACCACCCCTGGTGAAGGAGAAGGTGGATGAATAGGTGAAAGCAGCAAGTCCACAGCATCCTGGGATCTATACAGAGAGCGGTGGAAATACTGGCTATACACCGAACGTGAATGGCTCTAGTTTTATCTCTGTCATGCAGAGCCTGGCTTTCACTTTCCAAGGATGCAGGATTTCATCTGCAATAATCTAACACCACCACAGCATTAGAGGACCAGAAGAGGTATAACTATCCAGGCCTTCACATACAATGCCTGCATCTCATTTTTTAACTCTCTGAAGCTCATGATTATTTTTTTATTTCAGATGCCTCTCACAAGTATCTACCTGCAGCATGAAGGACAAAAGATGTGGATGCTGGACTCCTTTGGGTGCTGTTTCAATCTTAACTGGAAATCACAGCTTACCAGTTCCTATAATATCCCAACTAGTCAGGTAATCATGAGCACATCTTTGGATTTCATGTACAATCTAAGACAACTTTCTGTGCTGTGGACACATTGTAAGACTGAGTTTGTTCTTGGACAGCATCTATAGATCTGCAGAGAGATCTGTGGAAGTGTGATGTTATTGCTGAACTGTAGTGGTGAATAGAGCCAGCTACAGAGCTGTGCGAATGAAGAAATGAGTGGGAATAATTGCTTTGATCTTACATGAGGCTTCCTTTTCCAGCCCTGTGCTCCACATTACGTAACATCAGCCAGACCTGAGTCATTGCTATCTGAACCATCACAGTACTGGAGCTCAAGTGAAAATAAAAAGGAGATCATGTTCAATAATATGACAATGCTTTTCTAGTCCCCCTTGCTGGCTCATGAAAACTTGGAATGAAGTACAGTTTTAACAGTGGAATGTTGAAAAGTTTGCCCTGACTTTGTGCTGCATGTTTGTGGTAGGAGTCAGCTGATGACTTCCTGCCTGCGTGGGTCTCAGAGGGGTGAAATTCTTGACCCCAGACTTCCCAAGAACTGCAGAGCTTCAGAATCAGGATAACGCAGACATCTGGGCTGATTTGGTTCAGTGGCACAAAAAGCAGTCAGTAGAGTATCTGTAGAATGGGATGGGTTTTAAAAGGGTTATAAATCTTTCTTTCTAAGAGAACTTCTAAAACTGTGCCAGGGTCCATGTTTTGATGGCTGACCTCAAGCTGATCATAGCAGGGAGATGGCACAGGACTGCCTTTCTAAGGGTAAATATCACAGAAGAGAACCTCAAAGCACCTAACAGTGTGGTAACCCCCTGCTTCCTAATAAATTACTTTGCAGTTGGTTCATTATCCTTTCTGCAGCAAGCTGAAGAAAGCCAAGTATAGCCTGATGGGCTTCTGGCTGTGATCCCAGGGCTAGCTAGTCATGAGAAGCTAGCACACTTCCTGTGGCTTCAGTGAATCCCAGGACTATGATGAACCTCCCTCACACAGGTCTCCTTGATTGTGCAAACCATCTCTGTGCTTGAAATGATGGTATTGAGGGATGGGCTAGCAAGGGGAGATAGCCCATGTTACATATCTGGAAATTCCTGCTACGTAACTTGAGAAAAGAGGCTAAAATTTTGCAGGGATTTCCTAAAGTCTAAGTGGTTAATTTGGTCTGGGTTTGAGTCTCTCAGTCTTCCTCATGCTCCAGGGATCCTGGACGGGAGAAAACCTCTGCGGAGTTTTGGTAAAACCATGAACATTCTTGGTCTTACATGTACAATTGACCCCCTTTTCTTTTTTCTGTGCCTACTATGCTTTTTATGTTGGTATTTGAACAAGGCACTCAAGTAAAGTAAGTTCTTGTAAGAATGGGTAATAATAAATATGAGACCATTGCAAAAATCTGCTTTACAGCACTGACAGATCATTTTAATTTGCTTTGTCTAAAACATGAGATCAAGGACAAAGATTTCACAGATGTCCATAGTATTGGGAAGGCTGGGGCCCATTTCCCAGTTTACTTCATATAGGCAAGTGTGCACACACTCAGGACATGGGAAGTTAAGAAATTACTGACCAGTTGCAGGTTGCAGGAGATACCTGTAGGTGCCATCCAAGTTGTACACAACCAGCTTAGAAGTGGAAAAGCTCTTAAAAGCTTGTCTCCTGTGATATCCATGCCAATTGGTGTATAGTTATGAACACTTCTCCAGATTTATTGTTTGAACATTCATTATCTATGAACATTTATAGTTGAAGCAATCAGGTAGTAGATGAAAGAGCAGTACTCAAAGCCTTGAGTTTAAACAAGAGGTATCAAACTGTGGGAGTGTATGTAGTTCCAGTGCTTTGAATAGATGAACACTCAGATGTAAGCCAATGTTGAAGTGTATCTCTAACTCAAAACTTAAAGAGTAATCACATTAATGTGACAGCTCAAAATTAGGAAAATTGTTCTGGTGCTTTGGAAGAGACAGACTGAAAATAAAATCAAACTAAAAAGGCCTTATTTGAAATATGGCATAAAAACTGAGAACAACAACAATATCCTGGAATGCTATTGACTGTGTTATGTCTACCACCAGACAAGGGCAGTTGGAAGTGCAGGCTGTCAAGATGACGGGCCAAAGGGCTGGCTGGTTAGTCACTAAGTGCCAGATGGACACCACCAACTGTCTAAATTATTTCTCCCTCATTTGTAATTGGCCTCACTTGTGGCTGAGCTCCCTGTCTCTGCTGCAGTTCTCAGGTCTGCTGTTGGCAGCTGCCTTGGTATACAATCTGCAGGCAGCGAGAAAGCTCCTGTCAGCACGACAGTCCCTGAAGGAGCTGTGGGTTTTCTGGTCATGCCCTCCTCTAACAAATAATGCCTCATTTGTGGTGTGGAACATCCACGTCACCATTTCATTCCACCCTCCTTAATTTTTTTTCTGCCTGCTTCTCATTTTCATGCCAGCTATTGCAATCAGTTACGAAGAGACATTTTCTGATATTGGTACAGGACTGCTGATATTTTCCACCTTATGCTATTTTAAGACTGGCAAGTAGGACCATGTAAAGATGCTGCTTTGGGCACACTGTGTCTTTAAGCATCTCTGGCTTCTCCCGTGTGATCCAAATCCACGCTGAATGGTCTTGTGGCCTTCTGGCCACAGAACTGTTCTGGTCTGTGCTCATCATCCCACTGTGTGCCTCCTGTTATGTGTTTGGGACTTAGCATCAGGACCAAGAAATCCTCTTAACAGAAAGTCCTCCTTGCATTTACACGCTTCTGTCTTCTTCATTGATATGTCTTTGGGAAGTACCAAAGTCTCAAGGCCAAGAAGTCCTTAAAAAACTGCTGGGAAACAAGTGAATGATGTTATGCTGAGTGCAAAAAGTTCTGCACAGATTGCTTTGTAAAAGACACAAACCCCAGTTTAGAAGGTGAAACTGAAGCTGCCTGATTCAGGCTACTTTTGGATGGCTTGACATTTGAACCTAAAAGCGACAGGACAATACACTGGCCCTCATATAGATGGTTGTTCCAAAGAGCTCAGAGGTGTTGCAAAGGATGGTTCCTGCCTGGCCCTGAAGCACAAGCACAACTCTCATTATCATTCTGTCTATGATTGTCTCAGATGGGTGTCATTGAGACAGAAAGTAGAAATTTTTTTCAAAGGTACTAGGCAGACTGCCTTGCCACTGTTTTCTAGGTACTACAGTCTGCTGGGAAAGAAAGCAGAGGGGTCTTACTGCTTTTGAACAGGTCAATACAATTGAAAATGTCAAAATGCCCAACATTAAGTAGAAAAAAGATGCAGAAAAGGATGAGAATGGTTTTTGCCAACAGCACACCAGCAAAAGGTGGGAAGACCTGAAGAGCTATGTTCAGTTTATGATGTCTGTGCACATGATGTAGGTAATCGTGGGTAGGTAATTTTCACCCACAAATAAGTCTAGCTGTCGGATCTTGTCCAGCTAACCTCTCAGCCAAGAACCAGCAGATTGATATAGTCACTAAATATCCAATGAAAGTGGCTGAAGCTGTGCTTTACCCCACATTTGCAGAGGGCTGCTGGGGGGCCACAGTCCATCATCATGGCTCATCTAGGTGATGCAATCTGCTGATCTGACTGTGAGTTTGAGCCCTTCTTTTCTTTCTGTTTCCAACTCCCACCACTGAAATCAGTACTGTAGTAAATACCAGCTCAATAGCAGTGCTCTCAAAAGCTGTGGCCAGGGAGACCAAGAGAATACTGCAGACAAATGCAACTTTTTCTTTTCTCATTTCCCCTTACCCCTCGCTCATGCTCTTCCCACAACAAGATTTTGTGGAGTCACACATCACCGTGTAGGAAATGCTTTTTTAGCAGAGTTTTTTTCTCTAATATGTGTAATACAACAAACCTTCAGACAGACATGTTAAATATACATCCATGGATGCAGGGAGCATGGCAGAAAGGCAACAAATGTTAAAATTGAAGCTTGTGCTCCTGCATCACCTTGTACTGTTATGGTATATTTTTATTATGAAGGTCACATACTAGCTTTCTTTTCTGCTTCCCATTCCTGCTGCATGCTGTGTGGCTTGCTTTGATAATTGGAAATTGCTCCACAAACCGCCTGCCATGGCCCAGAAGACAGAAAAAGGTCTACCATAGCAGCAAAGAATCAAAAAGAGGGATCTAGGTCCAGATAATAAAAGAAAAAGAAGGGAATATAATAATTAAAATGTCCCTACCATTACATGCATAACCAGAATTCACAAGAGGGGAGTGCTGGAGGAAGAGGTTCTCTGCAGTGAATGAGGCCATCTAGCGAGCTCAGGCATTGTAACAGCTCAGCTTTTTCCAAGGCATTTTGAACTGCTTGTCCCCAGCAGAACCCTTCACATGCCAGCTGTCAGCCAGGCATGCACATGGATACTTCAACAATACTCTTCACTGCAAGGTGAAAGGGGAAAAAACTCTGCAGGAGAGGAGAGAGCGACAACAGAAAGGATGCAGTCAGGGAGCTTGGCTTGTGGGTTTTTATGGGAAGTTAGAAATCCAGTGGCAGTGAAAGGGCAACATGGTGTGCACGTTTTCACTGAATCCTGTCCTCAGCTGCACAGTTGGGGATGACAAGGGGAACTACTCAGCTGCGGAGGGCACCGCAGCAACTGGGGTGCTGAGAAACCTTGCCAGGAGGCGTGAGATATAGGGTGCTCACTATTATGGGGTGTCTTCCCTGACAAAAAGCTACTGAGAGTCAAGGAAATGGGAAAGTGATGTGCTCAAATAATTTTAAGTTCTCGGAGAACCGATACTTGTATTTGATATGATACTAGACTGGCAGTCCTGGAAGGGAAGCTGCTGCAGTGCAAAGTGTCACACCTACCAAGTCCTGCCCTGGTGCTTTGCCTCCAAGCAGACCAGACTGGTTGCTTGGGGATGAACACATAACAACTGCACTGCCCATCCACTCCTCTGCATCCCACATGAGGCTGCCAGGTTATGAGAGCAACAATAAATAACTGGGATTTTTGATAGCTTTTTGTGGCTGCTCAGAGAGCCCTTGAACATACCGGAACCCACATCTGACTCCAAAACCAACAACCATAGTCACACTGCCCAGGTACAAACTACGATTGCTCAACTCAGGGTGTAATGCTGGAGAGTGTGAGCACAGGATGGTATTTCAACATTTCAGGTGCCAGCATTGTGATTCCTGCTTCTGCAGCAACGTTTTTGACTTTCAGCATAGGCACAAGTGTTTATAGCAAGTTTGTCCTGTTGCATTAGAAGTAACTTAGAAAAATGGAAGGAAAAGACTGGAAGATCCTCACCTAGTAAACATTAGTTTAATCTCATGAAATGTTGGGAGCTGGGTGAACACATGGTCCACCAGTTTTTCTGTCTTTAGCTGACTGAATACATTCACTTTCTTATCTTTGAAAAGTTGTTTGACCTGCTTGGACCTTCCTCAGTGGAGAACTCTACATGTACACCAGTTTGTCTCTGAAAGAGCTACACATCTGGAGCTTGGTAATTGTAATAATGACAAACTGTTCCACATTGTCCTGTCACTGAAGCCTTGATCTCTAAATTTTAGGACACCAAATTAGTTTCAAGTACGAAATTATTAGTGCCCGTGCAAATAAGCATGCACAGCTGGAAACCTTTGGTATTTCAATAAATTTGTATGTGTCTACACAGGCTACAGACAGGAGAAATAAAATATAATTAGCTTTGTAGCAGTGCCATCCAGTAAATACAGTAGCAGCATTGCTACTAACAGACCCCAAGCTTTGTGACAGCTTTGTAAGCTTTAAGGCTTGTCATGGTCCCTCTGCACTTGCCCCCTTTGTCTTCTGCACACGTCTGCATAACTGTGTGGTGTAGCTGTGATCTACAGACAGCAGTGCCAAGCAGTTTGTTCTGTGGAAGGAATTGCATATGAAGCCACTGATGTCATTCCACTCAGAGGAGCATGGGCTTGGTGCCACAACTGAAGCCTGGAAAGAGAGATGCAGTGAACTGTGAGCAGGAGGATAGGGTAGGATGATGACACAGGCAATGAGCACGTTCACAATGGTCAGATAAAGACCTAGAGCTGGATAAAACAGCTCTAGGAGCAGCAAGGAGGAAGAGCAAAGAACGAGTCTCAAAAGAAGCACGGCCTGCAGGTGAAGGCAGGTGACTGCTCCTCTGCACCTGAGCTGCATCCAGCTCTGTGGGCTGCAGCTTCAGAAGGATGGGTACCTGCTGGAGCCAGCCCAGTGCAGGGCCACGGAAATCATCAGTGGTATGGAACATCACTCCTATGAGGAAGAGCTGAGAGAGCTATGGTTGCTCAGCCTGGAAAAGAAAAGGCTCTTGGTGGACCCTCCCTTCTAGTTCCTAAGGGAGGTTTGTAAGAAAGATGGGGACAGACTTTTTTTCAAAGTTGGGCTCATATCCATAGGACAGGGTCAAACTAGAAGAGGGTACTTTTAATATAGATATAAGGAACAATTTTTTTTATGGTGTGGATAGAGAGAAACTGGAACAGACTTCCAAGAGAACTTGTGGATGCCTCATCATTCTAAGTGTTCAAAGCCAGGCTGGATGGAGCTCTGAGCAATCTGACCTAAGGTGAAGATGTCAGTGCTTATTGCAGGGGGGTTTGGAGTGGATGACTTTCAAAGGTCCCTTTCAACACAAATTATTCTGTGCTTTCATGATTCTATCTAACATATGCAATACATATATAGCAGATTTGACACGGAATTACAGACCCATGAAGAAACACCAAGGTATGAAAAGCTGTTAGAAAAAAAATAATAATTGCTTTAAGTGGACTCCAAATTGGGGAAAAGTAAACCAGCAATGTCTACATCACATTCCCTCTAGAAAAGGGAAGAAACCCTCACAATCAGCATAATATTTACCTTGATTAAGAGTCTCAGATGCTGATAACTTGACATATATTTTAACTATGTTTGTGATGGATCCAGAGAAGTTGTGGAAGAGTAACTCTAAGAACAGAGAAGAGGGCAGGTGCTAGGAGACATGTAGCTATTACTCTGCAGACTTTTTATGTAATACTGTTTTTCTTTCTCCTCCTATAATATTTTGACTGATATTAAAAACAAGTCAGTAATTAGATTGGTAAGATTTGGTTTACCTTAACAACAAAGTTTTGGCTTTGCATAAAAAGCCTGTTTATTTTTGATCCTGACAATTAAGTGAGTGCAAGTACATTACATTGTAGATGAAAGACGGATGACTAGCTATTTCCCAGCTCAGTGCTTTATGCACTATACTGTCTTTCCTGTCGTCTTTTTTGTGTTTTTTTTTGTTTTTATTTTTGGTTTTGGTTTAATTTTCATTTTTGTTTTCCTTTTCTTTCTTTCAGATGGACTTTGGGTAGCATATTCAGAAGAATCTATTTTCAAGGGATGATTTATCCACAGCTAATTTAAGACAAAAATAATTTTCTAGACCCCAGATTTTTAAAAAGTTCCCAAATGCTGTAACAATACAACAGCATGTGTGAGTTTAATGTTACTGAGTGGCAGCACCCACTATTTCAGTCTACAGGAGAAAGACCAGACCAACCTGAACACTGGCTTCCTGTGTCTAGGTCTAAACCAGAGTACTAGGGAATGGTGCAGGCAAGTGCCAGTGGGTAGGGGAGGAGGAAACTAGTGGGCATTGAATAAAAAAACAGAAAGCTATTCAAGAGAGAGGCAAAATAGAGCTTTTAAGCTATAGTTCACTTAAAAATGCTTGTTGTATTTAATAGATTCTATTATTTTAAAATAATGGTTCCCTGTACTTTCACTTCCAAAATTACCATATTTTTTTTAGAAAAACAAGGTATTTTGAAACTGTAAAGTTAAGCGTTAAAATATAACATCTCAGAGTTAAAAAAAGTCCATTTTTTTCTGTCCATTGAATTTAGCAGATTATTTTGCTGTACCTTTTTAATATTATGGAAAACAATGGCTTGGCTTGAATTGAAAGTTCTCATTTCCTGCTCCTTACAGCGTCCTCAGTCTAGGGAGCATGTTATACAGATGTGAGACTTTCAGGTGTGCCAACACATACAGAAAGGCTACGTCATTTTTAAAAATAACATCAGGGTGTTATTTCAAAACCTGAGGCAACATGGGGAGGCACCAAAAATTTCTTATGGAGGTTTTCCTCACATAGAAATTCACTGTTATATCCTTGTTATTATGGTAGCACTTGTGACATGAAAGCAACTTTCTAGTACTTCATGCTCTATTCAAACATTTCTAGTATATAAAAGAATGCATCTTTTGAAACATTGCCAGTCTTTGGATTATTTCAGTGAAGGATAGATATATTTTGTTTCAAGATTAAAGACTGGAAACTATGATATAACACTAGTAATATTTGCATGCAAATAAAATCCAGATTTTTTTTTTCTCAAAATTATTTTCTTCTTCTTTCACTTTTTTATTTTTTTCATTCAGAGGGTTTTATTCCTTAAAATCTTCCAGGCAATCTGTCAGTTTCTTAAGCAGAAAAAAGTTTTCTGCTTCTTTAGGAGTCCGAATGCCCACAATTCCTGAATATAACTGTCTGGGATACTGTTATCATATACATATGACATTAACCCCCAATAAATGGACACACATGGACATAAAAACTTGGTGGCAGATTTTAGAAATATAGACCTCTCTGGCATTGCTACTGTAATATTAAGAAAATTATTTTTTATTCCAGATAAAGATGTATTCTTAATACTTATTTTGCTTTTATTTACTGTAAGATCAATAAATGTTAGCCACCTTGCTATCACTCCAGAAACAAAGGATGCATAAAATGTCGTCTTTGGGGATGTGTATTTGCACTATTCAACAAATAACCTTTAACACGTATCCATCCAAAGTTTTCTCCTGCATTCCATGCATACATCAGATTTGCCTGTCAAAGAAGACATTTTCCTTTAAAATATGGCAAAAAGAGAAAGTTCATGGTTTCACCTTCCATTGGTTCCTCCCCTGAAGTACCTCTTTGTGGATACTTTGGAAATATGAAAACATAAATTACTCGATAAACTAATGGCATCGTCTGTAATCTTATTGAGATGCCAGCTGCCTTTGTGTTTCACCAAACGGAAGAGAAGATACTAAATCCTCCCTTTGTGGTGCAGGTGAATATGCATACAAGGTCAGTAGAGCTTTCATTACTATCCAGCTAGCTGGTCATCCTTATGACTTCTGCAAGTTACAGAACTAAAACATTTCCACAGAGTCTGGCATCAGGACAACTTCACCTGGGATGACTTCTCACAGGATGCCATGGAAAATACAATGAAAACGGCAATTTTTGCGTCTGTTGTACTTGCAGTTCTCGCCTATATCTCCTTGGTTTAAAAACAACTGGACAGATCATACATTGGCATCCTATGGCAAAAAGGAAACTATAACAGCTCCTCCCATCAAAGCTAATCACACAGTCTAAAATACAACAGTGACCCTTCCAGCTGTAAATGTTACAACAGGGAAGAAGCTGTTCCAGATGTGGAGTTAGCCTATGAGCTGGCTATCTGTGCCTTCTGGGAGTTAACCCTCCCGTGGCCACAGTCATCCAGGACACAGCCCCGGGCTGTGAGGGACAAGAGCACTGGATATGATGCACAGCAGGCAGAGAGCTCCTGTTAAGACAGAGACATTAAGGAGAAAGTTACAGTGGTGATGTGAAACCCTAGCCTGCTGCATTGTGGGGTCATGGTGATTCCCCAGCAGATGGAAGGAAATGCTCATGAATGAGAATTTTAAAGGGATACATCAAATGTAACACATTTCTAGCGGTCTGCCAAAAAGAGCTCTGCTCCACACACCTCAGTGCAATGTTGGTTGATATTCTGGTCCCTGATTTCCACCAGACTTTTATCTTGAGAACAGTTACACTATTTTCAAAGGAGGACTTGATTCTGGATAGCTTAAGGGATACCTTAATACAGTCAGTTTTAGTTGTGGACTACTCATGTTGTCTTGGCTCATCAAAACATTTTAAATTTAGGAGTGCATTTCAAATAGGTTTAAGCCTGGCAGCAGCCTGTGCTGACCTTGCCTGTTGGCTGGCAATGTGCAGCACTCCAGGCTGGTGCGGTCTCTGGCGCTGCCAGGCAGGGGCTGTGCCAGCTGGGCACTGCACTCTCCCTCGGGGAGGGAGAAAAGTGGGGTTTGGTGAGTCTGGATGCTCAGCACAGCACTGCAGCCTTTCCCACACCACACTGACCAGTAGCTGACCTGTTTGTCCCGCATTCAAAAATAGATACAATATACAGCCTGTTTCCAGTTCTGGCTGAGGAAGAGAGGGATGTAAAAGTAATATTCTGTGGTAAAATTGAGCTTTCCCAGGGGATAATTCCTAATGGCTGTAAACAGCTGTCCACTCTCTGAGATGGGATCTTGACATAATTTCATGAAAACTCGGTCATGTAAGCCTCTGTATTTTAGTTAACTATTTCTATTTTGGACTGCTCAGTGTCTTGTGTTAAAAAAAACAACAACAACAACAAAAAAAAAAACCACTAAACTAAAAAAAACATGAAAAAAACATATACTTTGACCTTATGATTACACTTCTGTTGGAAAGCAGTCAGGCTGAAGCTGGCCCTTTCCATGTGTCCTCAGAAGGGGCTGTAGTGAGAAACCTAGTATTTCATACGAGAAATGCTCTAGGATATTGTTATATTCAACTTAAAATGGGCAGGGATGGAGAGTGATGCATTTATGCACTATGCAGAAATAAACAATGACATGTAAGAGGGAGTCTGGCAGTGGTGCTCACAGGAAAGGTGATCTGACAACACTTAGGATGGGAGCCTCTAGAGAAGGCCACACCATCCCAGTACAGTAAATGCCCAGTGCCGTTCTTGGTTTGCCTGCTGGCTTGCACACTGTGGAACACAACCTGGAAAATCAGCACCTCCTCTTTTCCTGCCTGGGACACTACACATTCTCACACTGCTTCTCCTCATGCTTAACATGAAACATGGCAGAAGAGGAATTCTATGTTCTGCTTTTGAGACAGGACAGAACAGGAAGCAGAAGTCATTGCTGAAGACCAATCCAGTGAAAAATGACTTCTCTGGAGGAATGAAGTCTTGCCATGTGCTTGTGGAGACCACAGCACTGTCACAACACCAAGCTGGGAATGCCAAACACGTGTTTGGGAAATGGAAGGCAGCCTACTGAGCGGATGAATAAGGGCAAGAAGGAACAGGAGCAGAGGAGGCATTTTCACATCTCCGCGCTGCAGCTGATTGATGGGATCATCACAGCCACACTATAGCTAAAAGGAGGGGGAACAGACCAGCATGGTTCCTGGCAGCAGGGCCAGCAGGGAGAGGGCAGGGCTCCCCTCCTGGCCTCAGTACCGCTGCTCCTGAGTCCCTTTCCACAGGGGGCTGTTCTTGCTGCTCCAGCGAGGGAGCCCAGGGCAGGACACCCCGTGCTGCACATGCAAGGATGGGGACAGCAGGGTGCTGCAGCAGGCGCTGTGACAGCACAAAGCAGGGTGAAGGAAGGCAGCCACAGGTTCCCTGTGACAGGATTAGTGATATCTTACAGATTAGGAAGGTAGCTTAATGAGTACCCTGCTGCCTTGGATGTTTAACATGCTGTATCAATAGCAGAGATTGTAAGATGCTTTTGGCAATTCCTGGCAGAAATCCGGAAGATATGAAATAAAGAGATATAACAAACCACTGAGGGGAAGTACAATACTCTTAAGATCCATTTGTATTGAGCAACTGCTGTGACAGAAAATATATATTTTTGATTCTCTTTGTAGATACAATGTGGTAAATAACTGTTAAGCAATTTTGAAGCATTTTTAAGCCATATTGAGCAGTTGTTTTGTTTCTCCTTTGGAATGACTTTTTATCTCTCTGATGATAGATTATTTTTCTGTCTTTGCTTAGAAGTATATACCATTTTGACAACATTTTTTGGGGTTAAAGGACAATTGAAAATTATGGCATATGGTTGACGATTTCCCTGAAAAGTATTACTCCTTTGCAGAACACTGACTTAATTACATGTAAAATATTTACGGGAATTTATCTATTCCATGACAATCTGACAGGAAATTATCTCAATATTTTGTTTCCATGAAGCAGAAACATGTGCTTTTTACATTACCATTTAACAGATAAAAACAGATAAAAACGTTACACTGTCAGTGTTGAGAATGTTTTAGTCTTATCAAAGTAAATGTTTCCACGAGGTCAGACAAATAATATTAATTCCTCTCTTTCATAATATTTTTGATAAATATATTTTTTCTCTGTATCTGAGGCAGTGCTGAAATTTCAGTCTCAGAATTTTGTCTATGACAGATATTCCTAGTTATGAGCCATTCATGTCATCACTTTATGCTACAGCTTCTTTTATAGCTTCAGCTTCTCATAATCCTGTTCTGTAGGGTGTGCAGAATCTAAAATTTATGCCTTCTGTTTTTCTTCACAGATGTCTATTCTGACTCAAATGACAAAGCATGAAAATCCAGAGTCTATTTCAGACTAGTGAAACAATGTTAAATTATTTGGAGAGTAAAACTGAAACTCTGAATTCAAACCAGAAGATATATTTATGCCTTCAAAAAAGAACTTTGAAACAAGTGACTCCAACACAGAAATATTTTGCCAGCTAGTGAGAAGAGGGGGAGTGGAAAGAAAACTCCATCGTGATTTCAAGCAGTTGTACTGGGAGCTGGCTGTCTGCTTTGCAATGGTAGTCCATCCAGTTCTGTGCCTGGCATTAGCTGTTTCTAGATATTTTATGGAAACAGACCAAAAATTCAGTGTTGACTTGCATATAGGAAAGTTTTTTCCTTACCTAAAATGCAAGAAGTTGGCTTTGTTATACACAGCAAGAGCCAAGAGCCTGTCCCAAGCACTAACTTAGTCTGTGAATCTCTGGGAACTCTACATGGTACTTTCCAAAATACACCACTGTATGTGTTTACAAGTGCAACAAGATGACTCCTCATAATGCAAAAAATATGGGGTTCCCCCATACCCACATTTTTAATTTCTTGGTTTGAGTTTCACAATCTGTCATTTGCTCTAGTGAAAAGCAGTTTCTGATCTCACTTCTCTGTTTCATTTCCATATACACTTAGTACTTCCCTTCTCCAAGAGAATTACAGAAACATAAAATAGCGCAGCCCTCCCTCTTACATCAAGTATCTCAACAAACTGGTCAAGCTTCATCCTAAAACTGTCCAGGAACAGAGATCCTCTGTAGCAAATTGCCAATCTACTCCAATGCTTCAACATGCTCACTCTTGAAAAAGGTCTACAGGAGAAATACTTGATTATTTTCTTAGAGGTCTGGCCTTCTGGCATTTTAATCCCATTTCTCTTGTGTTTGAAATTTATTTCCCCCATCTTTAAAGCTATTTTCAAACTAGTTGAAGACATTATCACATCCTTGTTCAACTTTCTTTTCCCAAAGTAGTTTTCTTCTGCAAGTTGTGGATATTTGTTATCAGAAAGAGGAAGGTAAGTCTCTGACTGGCTGGAAGCAAGTGCTGAATCCTCGTGGCCCAGGGGGAGGGGTCCAGGAAGGTCCTTGATTGCAGACTGTGTTGGCTGAACTAACATTGCTCCCGCTGATTGTCTCTGACCTCATCTCACAGACCTGAAATGATGGGCCCTCCATGGCCTCTCCAGTGCTTCACTGCCCTGATTGCTGGAAGAATTTGTCTAATGAATTTCCACTGCCAATTCTTAATTTTGGTAGTTGTTATCCCTCCTACTGCGAACACAAAGAACCCGTTATTCCTTCCCACTGCCGTGGCTGGTGAAGGTTTTGAAGACCTACTCTCTGCATTAGACTGAGCACTCTTTCCTTGCAGACCATATACCCCCAACCACTTCCATCTTCTCCTCCTGATTTTCTGCTAAGCTGAACTGTACTTTCAGTGCAATTGTGCTTTCAACTGCACATTTATCCAAGTGAGGTGTTGCTAGCAACCAGGAGAGTATTCTTTTATGTTTCCTTATCTACATACCAAAATGTCTTTACAGCCCAAAATCCTTGACTCATGTCCAGCTTCTTATTCATTCTAACTCCCACATGCTTTTGAGAGAATTGGGCTGACAGCCACAGCTGGCTGTCTACACAGTTGGCTATGCCTGTCCAAAGGCAAAATTTTGCAACTTCCTTCCACTGCATTTTAGGATCATCTCTGATTTGCAATTACCATACTGTTCTTCACCATGTGCCCCCATGCTTGATGTTATCCTCAAGTTTAATAAATAGAACATCTACTCATAAACCTTCTCATTACCTCCAGTATTATAAGAAGATGAAATAGTCTAAGAACCAGCATAGAGTCCATCAAAACTTTTCCCTTCAATTTCGACGGAATAGTTTCTTACCAGTATTGTCTCTGTCATAGACAAGTTTCGTCCAAATCATATTTCTACTCACTGAATTATAAAAGTAACAAAGATCCCTTACTGTTAAGGTAAATGGCGTCCTCGGCTGACATGGTCTGCTGGGTTCCTGTCAAGGAAGCTGAGTACCTTGCCAGGCCTTATTTCATAAATTCAAGTTGTTTAATAATCACTGTGTATTCTCCTAGACAACCACACGTACTCCTCTAAGGAATGCAATTAGGTTGGTATCCCTTAACTGCTCTTCTCTCTTTCCCCTTGGTAAAGATAAGTACGGCATTTGCTTTTCCTATGAACGTCTCTTTCCAAGACTTCAAAGGGACAGGACTCTGAGATGGTTTCAGCCAGATGTCCAGTTTGGGGATGGATCTCACCACGCTCAGATGATCTGAAACCACTCTTATTTGCCTCAGTATTCCTCAACTTGTTTTTCCTGATTCTGCTCCAGATATGCACCTGGTGCAACTGCACTTCTTGCCCAATTCCAGCACATCTTTTCAGTGAAGGCTGAAGAATAAAACAAGACTCTTAGTGTCATCTACCATCTCTCCTCTCTGTGAAACAGGAGATAAGCATTTTCCTTTGTTTTCCCCCTACCAGTAACACTACCACAAAATAATTTCCTCTTACGGTACACATCACATTATGCCTCTGCCTTTTTGGCTTTTGTCCTCACTTGCTTTTGTAACTTTTTCAAGTTATGCTTAGGAAACTGAACTGATTTCCATTTTCTTTGACCTTTTGTCTTTGCTTAATGATAGGGAAAACCCAGTGATTTAGTGCAGTGAGTTTGGTCCTACGCCTCCTATCTTTTTCCTATCCAGTTTTTGCTTTTATGTTCATTCACTCTGTGTAACTCCTCTAGCCATCAAAGCTTTCAGTTATGAAATCTTGAGTTTATTGAAATCTGCCTACCCCAAACCCATTATTTTTAATTTACTTTTCCATTTGTAAGTCACAGACTTCATAATTTCATAGCCATCCTTGTCCCTAACTGTTGTATTTTGTGGGGTCTCACCATGAACTAACCACTCTGCAGAAATTTCTCATTCTGAACAGTTAGCTGGAAGAGGTATTAATGCTCCAAAGATTTGCTTCCCTGTGCAGGGTGAGGGTAACATGATTAATGCTCTTTTTAAAATAAGCATAATTTCTTAATTACTTGTTCTTCTTGTAACTGTTTCTTCTGCGGAACTTGCCAGGGGATGCTACTAGTTAAATGAATCTGAGAGTGGTGATTGAATATTAGAACTTTTCTAGTATCATTAGAGTAACCTTGGTCAGGACAAAATTAATATGCAAAAGCTATTCTTCCCTCAATCAAATCACAGCTTCTTTTTAGATAAGCAAAAAGTGCAGCTACAAGAATGATAATCAATGTGGGACACAAAGAACAAAAATTATCCCTCTCTTCTGCAAGTCTACCCTCCCACTTAATTTAAAAATTTTCTTCCTAGGAGGATAATGAGGAAAAAAAGGGAGACACTGAGAATCAGAGGAGAATCTGTGCTGAAACAGAAGGTATAATTTTGACATTTCCTGATTCCATCCGGAATTAAATATTCACACCATCACGCTATAACCTATTGTTTCCGGGTTAGCAGGATTGACCTGTGTTGTCCAACCCCCTCCACACAGGCTGAGCAATACTTGAGCACCATCAAGGCTCCTGCTCAGTGAGCATGGATGGCACAGCTGACAGGGGTCCGTGATGCCACTGAGTAAAACTCCTGTTTGTGGATTTGCAAATCCTCCCATTTGCAATCCCTGGGATGAAAGGAGGCAAAGAAACTAGAGCTAAAGCCTGGAAAAGTTTCTGGTGCTCCCCAGCTCCCTCTGTGCTGGAGTGGCAGGAGCATTCCTGTTGCTGTCCTAGAAAGAAACAGACAGCAAGGACCATACCTGTATGGAGTGCAGAGGAAAAAGAGGGTTTCATCATGGAGACGTGTCACGTTGCTGCTCAGAGTTAAAAGGGAATTGGGTGACGAAAGAGGAGAGTGGGAATCCAAATGCTGCCTACAGACCCGGCTGCCTGCCTTGAAGACTGTTTTTAAGGCAGGTCACCTTACTGAGATGTGACAGGAGAGGAATCTGCAGAAAATTGTTGTTTCCTTGAAACCCTTTGCCATGTTGAAGAAGTTACCAAACTCTTAAGAACAAAACAATTAAATAAAACCAGAGGGTTGGCAGGAGGAAAAGACAGATATGAATAGTATTTAGGAGGAATAAAGCTGTGGGAGCTGTCAAACTCCAACAACATTAATAGCCATGACAGCTTTAAATCCTTTCTAGTCATCCTACCAACAAAGTCCACCTAACTGCAGCAGAAAAGAAATGCCTCTCTGTTAGTTCCCCTTCCTTTCATTTGCTCCAGCTGATGGGGGAGAAGATGCACATTTAATATTTTATCACCAAATTAATAACTGATGCATGGTCCTTAGGCTAATATTTCTCACAAACAATATATGCTGTATGAAATGAGAAGTTCAGCTAACCACTAGAGAGGAGCTACTTTATTTAAAAAAAAAAGAATGGAACAGCAATGAGAGCTGCTGGAGTACTTTTGGTGATTTTGGAGATGATGCTTTATCACTTCACCTTGATTCTCCTTGGGAAGCTATCTTCTCTGCCTGCCACAGTTTCCCAGTTCTTTATTAAACTTTCCATCCAGCAAAAAATGAACTCTTGTTCTCCAGGAAAAGCTGGAGGAAACGGATTTTTCAAGGCCCTCATTATGCACATCCTCTCAGAATACTTTCATAAACATATGATTCAGCAGCCCTGGGGCAAACAGACACATTAACACATTTTGTACACTCTGGGCTATTTCCCAGACAGCATTCCTCCTATGGTAGACACAAAACACTACTATATGTTTAGAAGACATTTTCCTATGAAGGAAAGAAAATCCTTCAAAGAATTACATAAGATGGGACCATTTTCAAAATACAGGTGGTTCGGATGAAAAAAAATCATTCCTTCATAAATATTCAGCACCACAAATTGTTCTCAGTACATAGAACAGCATGAATTTTTCACCAGTAAAATAGTAAAACAAGAAAATTAGGTAAAACCAACATGTTCCATGTCCTGTTTTAGTGTCTAATTACTATCTAGAAAAGCTTCAATTACAAAAAAAAACCTGAACAGACTAATCCAACATAGATTTGTATTGTAGTTAACTTGTCCCAGTTATCTAGGGGCAAAATCAGTGTATTACAGGCTACTACAGCTTCTGAGAATCTCTCTACAAAATTTTTGTGCCAAAAAAACCATCACATATTTAATTTTTGAATGAAATTTTTCAGACCTCTGTAGTATATGTCACTTCCATAATGATTGTCTTTTGAATGAAAGTTATTCATATTCAGAGAAAGGAATTTGAAAGCCCACTTGCAACCCATTTTCAGCTTTGTTCATGCACAGTACTTTCAGATAAGTATACACCTAACAAAGCAACAAACAGTACAGTCAGAGATCACTAAAGACAATCTACCTCTTCTCTACTCAAACATAAGCTGTCAGTTTTCCTTTCCCTTATTGCACTGAATCCTTTTCTGCTCAGCAGCAGGTAGAGCAAAGACTAATGAGGAAGGAATCACCTTTTAGAAATGCTGGGTCATTGCATCAGGTTTTTCAAATGTCTTCTCTTTTGGGAGATGAGGTGGCTCAGCGGGGGCCGCTAAGATGGAAAAATATCAATGTATTACTCATCTTATTCAAGATGCCAGTACGATGCAGTCTGTACTGATGCAGTAAGTGGTAAGACAAGCCACCTAATGAAGCTGGGAAATGATTAAATACCAGCACTCTTAACAAGAAAAATGACATTTTCAGGATAGGTAATTTTGCAACTTTGCCCTACAGACATTTCATATGACAAAAGAAGCACTGGAAATAAGGAAGGAATATCAGACATCCTGCTTTGCCTGGGTCATGTTTCACAGTCATTGTTGATCTGGTAATCGTCCAAAAGAAAAGCTGTATTTTCTTGTTTGCAATTGAGGCAAGTCAAGAACAGCGCCACTGAAGGAAGCAAATTCATGATTTAACTGTGCTAACCCAACAGCACTCAAGTGCCACATAAAGCCAGCCTGATGCCCAAGGGAATTCTGGTGGTGTTTGGTGGAGGGCCTGACAAATTACAGCTCCGCCAAGGAGCCACCTGTAAGAGTCATCCTGTTCATTAAATGTCTTCAGTTGTCACACACCCCATTTAAGCAGGAGTTTTCACTTCCTGAAAGTCATAAAGAACCAAAGTGCATTCTCCCGGCCTCCACTTGCATTCAAGAGGGAGGAATTGTGGATATTCCATTCTCTTTTCTTCTTTGAAATGCCTGAAGAGTGGAATGAGTGTCCACAAAACACAGTGCAATAGCAGCCTTGCGAAAAGTAATGTGTTAGCAACTTATACTGCGGGCAAGAAATCTGTTTGGTTCTGGGATCAACAGCAGCCTAGGACACTGTAAGCCAGGACATCAGGATATGGCCCTCATGTCTTCTGCTAATTGTTTGCAGGTTATCAAAGCATTTGTTAGCTATTACATTCCCATTCTGTAGAGAGGAAAAAGTTGAGGCATGGATGAAGAGTTTACATGGTGGACATTAGTCTGATTTGGTCATATTTTCTGCTCATCCACTGCAAATTTTAAATAAAAGCATTTAACAAACCAGTCTGACACAGTGTCTCTCTGCTATATCTGAGGTTTGGTATTGCCTTAGGTGCTATCATTTTGACTGTACCAATCCCTGATAATTGAAGATCTCTGGGTAGAAACACTGTACTATAAATATTCAGGAAAAAATTAAGCTGGTAAGAAGAAAACTATTTCTCAAAACTTGTTTATGCAAAGAAGACTTAAATTACTGAAACCTGTTTTCAATTCATTCTTCCAGGAAACCTACACTGTTTTCAGCAACTACTGTCCAGACCAAGCTGGACTCTTTACCTGACCTCTGATGCTACACATACCCAAAAGAATCTCCCCAATACCCTAACAGGTCTAGGAAAATAGGATCATTTTTCTGTTACATGGTATCAATATAAGCACTGATTCACATTTTTAAAGCTGTTTTTAAGTAGCAAAGAGCAGAGAATGACATGGAGGTTTTGAATGTAGGGTGGTTGCTCCCGAAATTACTTGTCTAAAAGATGATAAAGGGAGAGTTGACCACTGCTGCCTGCCTGGAAGATTACAAAACATTGCCCATAGCCTTAAAACTGGGCTTTCAATGACCATGTGTGTGACATAACAAGTTACATCTGATGTGGTGGTTACTTCCAGCCTTTGGCAGGCAGGAAATTTTAGATTGTGCTTAAATTAAAGTACAGCAATTTCACAAGAAGAAAACAGAGCTGAGGATCATCATGTTCTTGGCATGGTGACACCCTGCAGTTCTCCACAGCTCTCCCCAAAATGTGATACCAATGGGGTAAGGGCTCAAAGGCATGAGGCATTTCCCTTACATCTTCTGGAGCATGAACAGCGTACACATGTAAATCCTGTGGTATCTTCAATATTTCCTCCTGCTGCAACATTTTCTAAAGTCAGAATGATGTCATTTTACCTTTCATTTATTTTCTTGGCTGAAAATCTTATGGCATCAAAAGTGGACTGCCAGTTTAACAAACATGAAACCACTTCCCTGCATCAAAAGTGATTGCTGGGTCTCAATGAGGAAAAGTCTCATTGCTGGGTGTAACTTCTGGCAGTGAGCTGGGCTGTCCTTGCAGGACCAAATCAATGGCTAGCCCCATACAACCCCCCTGGACCAACATTTGGAAGGTGAACAGACTACTCTGGTTTCCCTACCTGGATGCTGCAAGCAACATGAGATTTACGTGCTCCCTGTTCTGCTGGTGTCACATTGTTGCTTTGCAGCAGCTGATGCCTGGAATGCATTTCTAAATTCAGGAACATTTTGCCTATCTGGGTTTATTTCAGGTGTGCCAAGTCACAGAGCTCAGAGGTCATCAGACAAGTTGGAAAACCCTTAGCCTTTTGCTGTAATTTGGTAGTATTTCATACTGCCCTTCTATTCTCTTGGAACTAAGATCTTTGTCTTCAACTGAAAGTCTCAGCAAACCTTACCTGGGTTATTAAGACTGCTCCTTTATCTAATGGACTTACATCTAGAAAAACATCTTCCTATAAGCCAGACTACTCACCCACATCCTAATCGCAATGTGGATTCTTGGGACGATCATGTGTGTGAAATTCATTGGCCTGATTAATGAGTACCCTCACATAGAGCAGAAATGAGACAAAAGATGGACTCATACCAGGAAACAGTACTTACAGTTTTCTAAGTATGTTTTTAAAAAGGCACAAGATTAAAACTGCATTGAAAACTTCCAATGTAATCCTAGGGCTCCAAGATTTAATTATAAGTTATTTTCCCTGGTCTCTTATTTGACATGCATGTTACGTGCTCCCTTACCATATGATTATGTATTGCTAGTAATCCATGATTACATGGAATATCTGTCTATTCATAATTTGTGCAATTAAGGCTCTGTAGGCAAGTTCATGTTTCCCAAATGGGTTTCCTACAAACAAAAAGTTCTCTAAACAGCCCAGCAGCAATAACTCCATCATTTAGGACATTTTCCCTGAGCTACAATCAAACGTATCGGGGTCTGAGCTGGAATTGCTTTGTCTCTCTCGAATCTGTTTGTAGACAATGAATGTTTCCTCTGGTGTTAAAGACCTTTGCTACAATTTGAGTCCACCAGTTGGTTATAGACTTATCTACTTGAGAAATCACTCCAGCTTGGAAAACCTAAGCTCTAGTCCATGCTTCTGGTCCCCACTTCCTTTTCTTGTCATTGCTTGCCTTGAACACATGCATATAAAGTTTTTGCAGTGAAGAGTAAATACTACTGTGCACAGCATGGCGTGGGTTATGCAACCCCCCTGGAGATCCAGTAGGAATCCTGGACTCCTGACTCACTGCATATAGAGAGTGACAGCAGGAGAAAAAGAAGAAATAAAACAAGCCCAGTGGTTAATGAGCAAAGATAAGAAAACCACCATCATTTTAAAGAGAGTTATCAGTTGGGAACTGGATTTTGACAGCTGAATTAAAAAATAAAACTCCTTTAGGAATTACCAACAAAAGCTATTTAATTTATGCAGGTGTGTCACACCATGGGCCTGAGGCACCCCAAGCCATGTCTTCAGAAGCACTATGTCTCAGCTGCCACTGCAAAATAAAGATAAAAACGTGAAGAATTCTGAAGAGCAAACATTCACTTGGTATTCTAAGGGGCAGCAATGAAATTCTCTTCATAAATGAGAAGCAATTCCTGTACCAAAGAGATGAGTTTACATCATAGTAAATGTGTGAGAAAGATAATTGCACAAATGAATACTGGAGTATGAGATGTGGAAGAACTGCTGAAATACCTTGCTTAAAATAAAGCAAGAAGCCTTTGGCAGAGGTAAGAGTTTAACCCAGGGGTAATTCTGCACTTCATTCTCTCATGGCTGATTACTTTCCTTGAAGCAATTCCCAGAGAAATGCTCTGCACCACCTACATGGTCCAGACAAGTGCAGATGCAAAGACTTGGTCCCTGTGACTCTCTCCACTAGCAATGACTGTAAACTTTCCCACTGATGTGCTGGTTTGCCTAGAGGGTAGGTTATTATTAATAACATTTTATTTCAGTATGTATTCTAGCAGAGAGGTAAGTACATGGCTACAATAACCTCTGCCTACAGAAGTCACTGCATTTAAGAGTCCTAGCTTTTTGCTGGTAAAAACATCAGTCCACAAAGGGAAGCTTTGCTTGTTTAGCTGCATTAGTAAAAATGTTCTAGAACAGAATTTGCATAATTTAACAAACTTTCATGTGAAGACTAAATGCATTTTTCTGGGAATGGGAAATTAACCTGGTATTGCTCTGCCAGGTCTTTCAGATCATTTACAATATAGCAAATGTTTTTACGGCTTTTTGAAGTTTCACCAGTGATCCAGTTATTCAGAATCAGCTTCATCTGTTTCAGATAGTCTTTTCCTTGACAAGTACTTTGTTTTTTAATTTACTTGCCTTCTTAGGACTCTGGTACTGTATTTAGGTGAATGTGTCCTGAGGTAAACTGACAGCTACAGAGAAGGGAGAACAGATCCCCATTTAAGCCCCAGAAGAGACATGTTACTGGCACCTAGAGCATATCAGACCCTTGTCCACAGATTCTTTTACATGGGTAGCACCGAGGAGGACCAATTTCAGTATATACCTGTCTTCCAGTCTCATAGCTATGACTCCTTGTACATCAGGTAGTCTTCACTGGCTGAAGGACTTCTAAAAAGAAGCATGAACATTGTCCAGGTCTGACTCCAGTGCCTGGTAAACTAGAATTTACCTTTCACTTCAAGTATTTTTTCTAAGATATTAATGATGCTCTAAAGTCATAATCCAATACTGCAGTTGCTTGGCTTTGCTGACCAAACTTTGCAGCACACAACATGCTTTGTTCAGGAGTCCTAACTGCAGCTCTGGGTATTGATTACATGGAAATCCTTGGTAAAGCTCTGCTTTATCAGACCTTGAACTAATATTTTATGTTGTTGGTTTTGCAAAATTTTTGAGTTTTCTTTCTTTCCTCCTTGCCTTCCCCTCCTCTGTTGCTTGAAAGTAATCTTGATACCTTTGTTAAGTCCTTTTTCCCTGTGTCCTCGCAGGTCACAGCAGATGCCACACAAGTATTACTTTTAAATTATTTTAATCCATGTGGATATGTTGTGTAAAGTCTCTTGCTGCCTCCACTTATCAGTCCCTATCTCTTCCCCATGGGTTCTGCTGCCCTTGTGCACATGTCATACCAAGTCAGTTCTGTACTTTGACTTCTTACTGCAGTCTGGTGCTGGGGCCTCGATATCTTACCCTATAGAGCCATATAGCATTTCAACCTACAAGCCTGTGTTTGGGCATGGCAATGAGCATGCTTTACCTTTGTAACATGCTGGTCCAAGCGCTCTCAATGTCCCTTGCTGTTACTTTGACTGCACCAGTTGTATTCTTGGGTGTCTACAGTTTTTTGGTATGCACCGAGCTTCTCTGTTACAGCTCGTTTGCATTTTTAAAGTGAGACCATGATACATGTGCAAGCCCATTATTGTCTGTTCCTGAGCATGCCTGAACATGCCTTGGGACATTTTTTCTTTAACTGTAAATTCTTTAAATGAAATTCATTACATGTGCCCCTTTCTTATCAATCAGGATTCCGTACTGCACATCCAGTCTTTGCTTGCCTCCAATGGACCAGGACAGGGATTTGCTTTACTTCTTGCCTTAGGATTCACGTACAGCAGAAGTTAAAACACCCTAAAGGGAAGGTGACATGCTTTTCAGACTGCGGATTTTTTAAAATCGAGGCTCAGACTATCGATGCCCACTGGGTGGCTCCAGACACTGCACCTTGCCCCACCTCCACCGAGTCAGCCCTAGTCCAGCTCTGCAGAAGAACGTGTTAGTGCTGGAGATCTGCAAGAGTGACAGGGCAGAGCCCGGGGTCATAAACAGATGATGCACCAGACACGTAAATAATGATATTGATGAATACTTGCATCACGGTAGTGCCCAGAGGCCCGGTAGAGGGTGCTTGTGCAGGAAGAAACATCAAGGCTTAAATGACACACATTGCCCTTGAGGCACTTAACTGAGCCCTGTGAAGTCAAGAGAGAGAGAGAGCATTACACAGGCCACAGAGGTGTTGTTGCTCCCTCACTGACTGCATGGGGGCCAAATGAGGTGGTGGTTCAATGTAGGTGACTTATTTAAGCTCCTAGATCTCAACAGGATGAACCTGGCCCTCTGGGAAAATGGAATATTGAGGACCAGAACTGCACCTGTGTCTTCCCAGGCTCTGTGACCACATGTGTGAGCATGTGTGCATGTACACTGCACGCACAGTGAATTTTATCTACACATACACACACTGGATGTTCTGGTCTCTTTATGTCCAGCACATAAAGAGTGGTTTGGCAGGGAAGATAGAAGTCCTCTGATTTAATTTGGAGAGAGACTAATGATCCTGTAAAGCAATAAAACAAATTCATGCTGTTGCCTAACTCTCTGCCTTCTCTTTCTAAATACTCTCCTGGTTTGTCATGTCTTTAAAGATTGTGCACACATTGGTTACCTTCACACAAACTTGTCTTCCTGTTATAGAATTTCCACAATTTTATTTTTTGTCATCTGCCAGGTGCTATATGAACCAACTGTGTGTAAGGAGCTGTTTCACCTGTACTACGCTGTGTTAGGGCTGGCATACAAAGAAAGTAAACCAACCAGACAACTCCAACAAAAGTAAGCATAACAAGGAAACCAAAACTAACTAGTCAGTTTTGTTTTACTCCATGAAACTGTCTCATTTGGATTGTGATTAATATTTAATTCAGATGTAATGAAGTTCAACAGTTTCTTACACTTCATGTTATAACACAGTTCACTGCTTCAGGAAACCCCTGTCAGTTCTACTAGGCTTAAAAGAGGTGTGAGGATCCTAGATGGCTTTGCATCAGTGGTGATTCAATACATAAGATAATGCATGCATAAGGAAGAGATTTCCCCACCTGGCTAACCCCATCACATTAAGAGATGTGCACTTTTTAACTTTGAAGTGTTAAAGCCAAGGAGGCTCAGGAGTTTTTCATCTGATAATATTTCACTACGTCTCATCTAGTATGGCAGCAGAAACCAGCCTTGCACAAAATGTCCATTTTATTGAAAGGTTGCAGTCATTGAAATTGCATTTTTCTTGCTGAACCTGACCTAGAGGTATTGCCCCTTTCACAAGAGGGTGAAGCATGTGAGCTGGTATTAACTCATGTAGAAACTGATGGCATTTTACAGTTGTTATCTTGCCTAAAATATGCATCCTTGTGTAGCAGTTTTAAGCCCAGCTGGAGATGAAAACCCCATGAGAAGAAATTAACTCTACCCTAGCTGAAGCCAGGACACCTCGACAGCCCGCTTCTGTTCTCAGGGAGTCTGTCTCTAAATCTATAGCACACTGACACGGTGAAGTGTCAGAAACACTAGAGGAGGAAAATACTTTGCTATGTACAGGCAGAATTTTGGGATTTCTTTTATATCCAGCTCTCAAATTAGGCAAATGGGTGTCTTTATCAAGATCCATGTATGGTACACATATTTAAGGAGAGCAGACGCAACCGGTGTGGAGGGAGTCTGTACTCCAATTGAAGAGTCTATCCTCTATTCTGTAAGATGCATAGGAATAATTAAGTTATTATGAGGTAGCAATGCCTAGCAGTTGTGGAAGAGCCAGAGATTGCTACTATTAAACTCAGAGCACCAGCATTTAAGCAACTGTTAAGGCACTGGCATGGCATTCTACTATTTTGAGTTGAGTTTCAGAGCTGAAGTAGTAAGCTGTGTTATTATTTTTAGTGTTGGCTTGTTGTTTCTTTTTTTTAAGTGTTACATCTGAATATATTATACCATATGAAAAAACTTCAAATCCATTGCCACCCAGCCACCTCTAGCTCATTGCTTTTCTTACATCATCATGCCAGTTCTGAGAAATTCTCTAATCACACTGCAAAACAGGTTCCTTTGAAAACCTGTAATTTCCTGGTTGTTAGGCTTTTTGTCTGGTTTTGTTTTGGTCTCTGTTTTTCTAAGAAATGTGTCATACATAATAAATAAACCCCATCAAGAGCACAATGGGAGGTGAATGTTGTGCTGTTTTGGAAACCACTGTTCTGAGGGATTGCTGAAATTGGAATCTGCAGACCTGCAGCGCATGAGAGTTGGTGTTGATCAATGTTAGTGGAGAGCTAGACAGAAGGCTTGGGGATGAACAGCTACTCCTGTGCAGAAAGCTTGATGTTCCCTCACAAGGTGGGCAGAATTTGAAGACACTGCAAGGCCATGACGAGATATTCTTGCAAGTTCACTCTTACAGAGCTCACCCAAGAGAACTGCTCAGATGGGAAGCATATGGAGGTGGACTGAAGGCTTGCCTACATCTGGCATTCTACGTAAAAGCCAAAAATGCTGAATAACAATGCTCCTGATAATTTTCTCCATCTGCCATCAATGTGAAGCTGCAAAATAAGACACACTGTTCTCTGCACTAGCATAATTTCAGGAACTGCTCACATCTCTCTGGAGGTTAAGACTGAAGGGAAATGGCTGAGACCTGGCTAGGGACAGGTTTATGGCATCTCTGGTCCCAGCATACACTGTCTGCTACGGGGGAGGTCTGGGCAGCTGGTTTTGACATCAGATGATCCTTCTCTTGAAGGAGTGCAGTAGCATCTGTCTTAAGTTCTCTCTCTCTCTATTATGGAAAGACTGTAAGTGACAGTGCAGGATAGACTAAGTTAGATTCAGAGTTCCCAGTTTGAGACATACTAGGTTTTTATCATGGAAAGAAGATGCAGGAAACAGACATTGGCATTAGAAAGAAATTAAACAATGGATGCCTGAAGGAGAGAAAATGCTAAAGGTGCAGCAGCTGCAACAACCTCAGCTGAACCATGAATCTGTACATGCTGGACTCTTCAGTGAAAAGAGATTTTAGCACAGACCTCATTTGGCATCACAGATCTGTTAGGCACTCATAGTCTATTAATAAGATATATTAAGATTTTATTTTCTGCATATCAAATCAGCTTAGGGAGGGTTTTATCCTCATGGCCTAGGCCAGCTTCTCAAACAGAACTCAAATCTAAGCATTTACCTGTAAGATTCGATTGCAGTAATAGGAGAAGACAATGTTTCTGCCATATTTGAAGAAATTCTACCATATTTTGCATCTGCTTCCACTTAGATTTGGACTTATGTCTAATACTGGTAAGCAGACAGAGACCAAAGACAGTAGAACAAAAGAGTGCACAGCAGGGCACCTTTTGCTTGGGAGAGGTGGTAAGCTTTTATTCAGATACAATCAGCATCTATTTTGCGTCATGCAAGCTTACAGACAGCATCTATTTTGGTCTCTCAGGTTAAGTGTTTTTCTTGGAAGCTGAGCTTCTCCTGCACTTTGTTTCATTAGGCATCTTTTAGTTCAGCACTCTGAGATGGGAGTTGCTGGGAGGGAGGGATTTTTTGCATACATTTTCTACCTGCCCACATCAGCAAGACAGCAAGAACCATCAAGGGTGTGCATGCCCCAGGACAGAGCTCCTGCCCTATGGGCCAAAGCACAGACCTTCCCATCATCAGCACTGGAGCTCTCCCTCTGTGCTGGACCACCATGGAAAAGTTTTCTCCTAGAGGTGATACAGCAAAGGCTTATCACCAGCATGCAGAAAGGTGAAGAATTTCACAACCCCAAAGGGCTTTTGCAAGCATAAGGACCTTGGATGTGCTGACAGCTGGGTACTCCTGAGCAAAGAGCAAGGGATCCACTTACTCCTTGGCTTCTTCCTGCACTGCTACACCTGCAAGAGCTGTCACAGCACCAAAGTGCCACAAGTGGCTCTCGCGTGTACATTTTGGGCATCCAGAATACACTGGTTTAAACTGTCTGCCTGGTGCTCATGTCCAAAATGGCTAAAAGAATAATTCGTCACTCTTTGGAGTTGTTGGGCACCTCCTCATTCAAGGTGAACAAATGCACTGTTGATTACTGGAGGGATACGCCACTTTGCTGAACATTTATTTCACTGGGTTTCTTTACTCCAGGAATGACAGTAAGTCCCCTGGTACTTCATGCAAGTGTTCATCATCAAGCAGGGAGATATAGAGTATTTCTTGTTTCCATGCTACCCAAAAGCTTCAGAGCAACAAAACCCCTTCATCTTTTGCAGTAAACACAGGCCACCAGCTATGAGCTATAATTTAATCTAATATAACAAAATAATTTTGGGGGCATTTGAAATGCTGTGAAGGAATAGCAGGCTTTGGGTGGGCTGCTCTGTTTTGTGGATATTACCTGTATAATATCCAGACGTCAAATCCCAACTTTCCATTCATTTTCCACTGCTGCAAAACGCCCAGACCATCATGTGGTAAAAAACCCCAAACAATGGGAGGCAAGCAACACATTGAAGCATTTGTTTCACCTACAACACACTATCACAAGTATGTCTGTGGAAGTTACTGGAAATCTCTATCAATGTTATCCCAAATAATGTGTTTCAGGTCTGTGATTTGGAGAATAAGTTTAAGGGAAGGGAAATGCTTTTAATTCATTTTTGACTCCTTTACTACAATTTACTCAAATCTAAGGTAGCTGCAAAAAACGGGATCACTTTTGTACTTTGTAACAATGGGAAAGATAACTCAGAAATATCTGCCTTCCTCCACCACTGACCCAGGACCTTTATACGAATAAAACTAAATAACTTTATAGTTTGTGTGAAGAGATATCCATGTCTGGCTTCACCCTGACTTTGACACAATGCTGCCACTAGTCTTCCTGCCAGGTTTCAAGCATTTAGCAACATTATTCCACTTGTGACAGACATCCAGTCCACTAAAGACTCCATGAATGTTGAATAAGGGGTTCTGTCTTCTTAAGTTCCATTAAGGTCCATTGGACCACCCACTTTTTTGACAGAAATGCAAGAGACAAATGATTTTTACATGAGGTATCTTGTGTTTTTCTGAAGAGTGAAGTCAGGCAGTGAGGAGTGCTGGAAATCCAGGACCAAAATCATTCAGCTATTTTGACTCCTTGATTTTCACTTTGCATTCTTGGTTACAAGGGTTCTAAACATATTAAACTGATCCCAGCTGTCAAATCAGTGTTCTGCCTGTAATCCACAGTTACACCATTCATATGCCAGCACCTTGTCCTAATCTTGCACTGCTTGTTTTTTTTAACTTATTTGTACATTGTGTACTTCTATGCCCTCCTGATGTTAACTAGCAGCATTATAATAGCATTAAATTATTTGGATTTCATTATTTGTTCTGTGTTATTCCTCTTTTTTTGATGCTGGTATTTTTTCCACTGCTTAACGTGAAGTGCAGAAAAATGCTGAGTAATGTAGACATTCTTCTTCAAAATGCCTTTGCAGATGAGGAGGCTCATTAAATCATTTCACTTACTCATGTCTAAGCTGAGTCATGCACATATCCTTGCAAGCTACAAGCTGAAGTATATGATTTCCTGTATCATGATAAAATAACAAAGAAGTCTAATAAATAAGAAGCAGTCTGTACTCTTATACATTTTTACTGCCTTAGTTGAAATTAACACTTCCCACACAAAGGAGAACTGGTTACACTATCTTAAGAATAAGCATTAGAACCATGTTTACATCTTGCAAAATGTATTATTTTAGTGAGAAAGTCACTTAAAACTGATCTAGAGTGAGCAATACCCAACCAAAGAATTTGCGTGATGTGAAAGGCCTTAAAGACCACCCACAAACCCAGTGCTAGCCTTACTGTTTCTCCAAAAGGCATTGGTCTTTTCTGGACAGCACACATCCTCATGAGCCCACCAGCTACACGAGCCCACCTTCATGAGGCTACATCCTCATTTAGGAATGCTAGTCTGGCCTCAAACGCTCTCAGTTTTCTCTTGTAAGGACCACAGTTCACTGAGATTCTCAGACCTACTGGTACAGCTGGCCTGCAAATAACGACAGATACTCCTCTTGCCCCACAGCATTCATGGAGTAAAAGCAGGGGTATGAGAAAGGAGCCCTTTTGAGTGCTTCAGTGTGTGTAGAAGAAATGGTGCTTTCTGTCATGATGATGGGATGCTCTGCTGTCAGAGAAAAGGGATGAACTCCCATTCTTAAAGCAGGGTCATGGATACTGGCTGCCAGCAGGCGCTGGACATTGTTCCTCACAAGTAAGCTTCACCCTGATCCGAGAGGAAATGCAAAGGATATAATTTTAATAATATATTATGTATTTTTGTATTTTTTTCCAGTATGCATGTCCCAATACTTTTTCTCAGACATGCTGATTCTGCAGCTGCTCTGTGCTTGCACATATGATGCAGTGTGACACTAATGAATATGCAAGCTGCATGGCACAGTGGTTTCACAGTCCTGTGGAATCAGCCTTAGGGCTGGTCTTGAAGTAATTTTCTATCCTCCTCATGAACCAGCTTAGTCTGTCCTCTGTCACCTTTGTTGACAGGGTTTGGGCTTTTTTACAGGTCTCCCCCTGTAAAAAGGACCTCCAAAGGGCCATTGATTTCCTGCAAACATGAACAGATGAACAATGCCCCTGTAATCCACCCCCTTGATTCTCTCCTGCAAATGTGGAGGGAAAATGTAGTACACAGACAGCAAGAAAAATACTTCCAGGATGAATCCATTCTACTTCATTCCTCAGATAATGTGCTTGACATCCTTCTACAGTCATTTACCTTCTTAGCCTATTTTGATGGGCTCTGGATATGCCATGTTGTCATGGATGTAAAAGTAATTAGATTAATGACCTCAACCTCTGCTGTCTAATCTCTACCGTTCAGATGTAATATTTTTTCATTTAAATTAAATTACTTTTTTACTGGCTTTGGAATTCCCTTAGAAAGAGAACAGGGAGGTTAAGTTTATTAGGTGACATCACACAAATGTCACCTCAACTCAGGAGAAACCTGTCATTTGACAGATAAGTAGTCATAGAAGAAGAGAGTTCTGTTACTTTCAAATATTCAAATTTTTGATTTCATGACTGCAGTTAAGAAAGCAAAAAAGCAAGCCATAGGAGCCAAGGTTTTACACTGTCCTTCATCCTACACTTTTAACTAGTTAAACAAAGAGGTTTCACTGCCTTCAGTGGTGGAACTCAGCTGAAATTAGCCACTCTGACATGTTTTGCTGGATGGGGTCAGGGGTCTTAGCATCTTTCAGCACTAGATGAAATATGTGTATTACAGTACATATTTCTGAAGCACAGTCTATGTATTCTTTCCATATACAGTATTAATTTATGAAGTAAAATATCAGATATCATATGAAATCTAAAACGTTTCCTTGCCTTCTGTTACCACAAAGGTAAAATAACAATACACATTGTCAGACCAGTTTCATTTAACTTGAATCACAGGACAAGGACCAGTAGCACGAGGTAACTCTTACATTCATGCTGATCAATATCTTCCACATAGCAGTTATTTAGCATTATCCAGGCTTAGGGTAGATCTGCTTGTCTATATCCCCAGAGAAACATTCTCATTGACTTCTCCAAGAAATTTCACAAGAAGCCTGCCATAAGGCAAATTGAGTTCACCAGATACGAAGTTAATACCTCAACCCTTGGACTGCTGGTCCTATTCCCCTTTCTCTGTTGTAGCCTCAGCTGACGTATTTGTAAAAGTTGTGTTGCCAAATTTCACCAGCTTTTGCCAGCTGAAAAAACTCTAAATTAACATAACCTAAATGGAAGAAGCAGTTCTGGAATTTGCCCTATGAGGATTAAAATCACTTTCCTTATGAGCCTTTTATTCCTTTAGAGCCCTTAGTTTGTAATGAAATAAGGAAAAAAGCAACAAAAAAGAGGACAAATGTCAACTCAGACTACAATGGGAAACTGATAAAAGGAAATCGCTCTAACACCCAAACCTTGCTTCTGAAAGCAGTAAGTATTTGATCTGCTGGTGGCATCTGCTGGTGCATTTCAGAAAGTCATTTGCACCAGTGAGGTGAGTGCAAAAGGATTCTCTCCCTCTTTGAACTCATTTTGGCTGTAGGAGGTGTAAAGGAATGGAGAATCTCTTGGGTGTTGATCAAGTCATACACACGCACCTGAAGGGGGAACTTGGCCCTCTGTTTAGCTACCTCACGAAAGAAATCCATAAAAGTCCATCAAACACAAAGATAACACTGACTCTGTCTTGAACAACATGGACATCCAGGAGACAAACGTTGGGTGTATTTGGCTGTATGTGTGACTGCCTTTTACAGTCTTTTACAGTCTGGACTGCTGCCACAGCTGCTGCCAGAGATGGGGACCTGGGCAAGGAAAATCTCCAGCCTTCATGGGAGTGACTGTTCTTAGGCAAAGCTAAAGGAAGCTGTCCCTACCTGTGTATGTTTTCTTCCAGCTTTTTCACCTTCAGCTCATCGTCTTCTGACTGCTTCCTTCTGGCTTCTTCCTCTTCTGCAGAGCCAGCAGGAATTCCCTGTAGCAGCCATTTTTCCCGAAGAGCTTTTGACTGCAATGTAAAAAAATCCCGTATCTTAGGTATAGACTGAACAAAAACTATCTGAAGATTGAGAAGAAGCTGTATTTGCTTATGAATATTAGCTTGTCCCCACTGAATTTCTGCTTACTGCTTCAGACAGTTGATAACAGCCAAACAATCAGCTGTTTATTTAGATGTCAGGTCTTTCACATTGAGGAGTGTCAGTTTCACAGTATACAATTTATTTACTATCAGTGCCTTAACATGAAGTTCTTTTTAGCTCCTAATAAAACCAAGAGTTTAAAATTAGCAAATCAGCAAGTCCTGCAAGAACTGAAATTCTTGAACTGAAGTGTGGATTTCTTGTGACTAATAAAGTATAAATAATGTGCTAGAAGGACTAAAGTAATACACTTTTTAAAGCTTTAAAAAACAAAAGATCAGTGTGCTCTAAATGTAATGTTTTTCATGGAGTATAAAATTAGTCTACTATTAAATCAATCAAAGATGTTTTCTATTTATACAATACATGTGTTTCCATATATTTACAGGCAGACAGACAGACACGTATACATAAACATGAGCATGCAAATCATCTTTTCGGCATACAAAAATTAGAACAAATGAACAAAAGTCTTTCAGAAACTGTGGAAGGGTTGCCAGGACACAGCAACACTGTTGCAAAAAGCATCAATATCCTTCACCCAACAGAATTATTCCTGGGAGTTTTGTTGTGATTTCTGCACTGAAAATGTGGCTACAACCTCACCTGGTTCCTGTTTAACGCAGCTGCAGCTTTTCCAGGCTAGTTCACCAGGGTAGGTGGACTGGTTAAAAGGCATGCTTTACACAGTATACACGCCTATGCTCCTTGTCTGGTCTAAATATGACAGAGGAATGCAGCAGATAGGATGAGGAACAACAGGAGCCCAAAGCTAAACAGGAGTTTGCCCCTTGGGAAGAAGGAAATTGAGGTGGTGGAAAAAATGGTAATCTAGGGGACTATCCAAACTTTCCCTTTTAATTGATTAGTAAAGGGTAGGCTTGGTTTTGAATTTGCAAAGTGATTGGCAGTGCTAGTTCAAGGAACCAGCTCCTCTTCTGCAAAGAGGAGGTAATCAGGAAATCATCAGCTCAAGGAAACTGGATTTCAGAGGCAGCCCAAACATGCTGTGTCTTTTGTGTCTTTTGAATGCCATGGTTGTTGCTGGAATAGAACCTGACTTGTGCAAACTATGTATAAAGGGAAAACATTTACCACCAACAGCAAGCTTCAAACCTTGCCTAAAATAGAAACATTTTTGACATGACAGACTAGGTTTTCTTGCTAGTTTTTGAGTGTGTGTGTGTATATATATAGACATAGTATCTATGCACAAACTATTTTTGTCTCTCCATGACCTATTTGATGTCAGGCAATTAGATTTTAGTAAGGCGGCAGACATAAAGCAATACCAAATGCACACACAAATTATACTTTATAAATTACTCAAGCTTTCACTGTTTTTAACTGTGCTGTGCATGACAGGATGTTTAGGTGGATTTAAAGTGATTTCTATGTGAATTAGGACTTTTGCATAACAGAAGAGGTCTCATGCTCTTGTCCCATGCAGCCATGTCCAACAGCTAAGACCTGCTGATGCTAGTGACATACTTTACCTTGATGAACTCAGCTTTGCTCATGGCTTCCAAGTTGTTAGTTGCCAAAACAGTATGAGTGGCTATCTCCAGCCACAGTTTCTGCAGTTTGCTACTCCTTGTCCTGGAACTGAACTACCATCTATTAGTACCTTCTGCCACATTTCATGTGCTGGTAGTGACTTTTTTGTGTTCAGCTGAGCTGATTACCAGCCAGAGTTTTTATCACCTTGTTCAACCTCACCATGCTATAGAAATGTCCCCTCAGCAGAGGACTCTCAGGTCATCACATGTTCAAAGAAACAAAGTGAGACAAAGATGTATTTACAGGTCTTGAGAGGCTAAACTTTTAACAGTGTGTCCTTTGGCCTCTAAAGCCTCAATAGCACAGCTCAGTGGGTACCTGCTGGGCTAGACCCAGTGCAAAGCCGAGTGAGGGCTGACTGCTCTCTAGCAAATTGCTGCCTTATCTTTCAAACGTGGACCAGCTGCACAAGGAACTACGTTGCATGCGTCGTACTCAGCTGTGGTCTTGAATCAGAAATCTTGACTGACACTCCGTTGAAAAAAAACCCCTAGGTTTCTACAGACCAAATTCTAAAGATGAAGACAGCATTCTCTGCTTTAAACCTGGTTCAGATATGGCTCCAGCAAAAATAAATAAATAAACCAAGGCTTTGACAAAGTGCTGCTTGGACGGCACTGGCACTGAAGACATTAAGTTAGCAGTAACTCCTCTCCGATTCCAGGAGAACAGATAAAACTGAGGCTTTTCTCAATGTGGTTTTACAGGTAGTCCATGCTGATGCTCACATAGAGAAGCAAGTCCCTACAGTACAACTGCTGTACACTAAAAGTAAGATATTTTGTACAGATTTTGTTTTGGTCTTTGTTTATATGAAACACTTAAGCTACAAAATCACATGATTTCTTTCCCCTAAAGCCTTTTTTTTTTTTTTTAACCTATTAATAGCATGAATTTGAAACTGGAAAGCATCAATGGGCTTTTTAAAAGACATATTTAGAGACAAGAATGCTATGAACTACTAAAAATCCTCCCTCTTGGGTGAAATGTCATCATATTTTATCTGAAACAGGAAAACTGAAAGCTTTGATGTTTCTGGCTCTCCTTTTTAAGATGAGAATTAAGACATTTGTTAAATACTATGCTGAGGAATTCAGACAAGAGGACCGAGAAATGGAAACATTTATAAATGTATTTCTTAAGTTGCATAGAGTCTATTTGCCAAGCTGCTGAGGCTGTGTGTGTTTATGCACTGACTGCAGATACGACAGGCTAACAGGCAGGCATACACCAGGGGATGCTGGTCACAACCCTGCTGTGCAGGAAGCATTTTCTTCCCGGCCACATAACTGCTGTAGGAGAGAAGCAGTGGGCAGGGATGGAAGAACCTCTCTCCTGCTTTGAGCAAACATTTCCAAGGAGGCATTTTCCTCACAAACACATAGGGAAGGCCTTAGTACATATACTGAAACCAAGGGTGGGTAGTGAGGCGATGGTAGAGCTGTGCTGGGTACTCAGGCACAGCTCCTGGATATAAGACAGCCCACATCAAAGCAACCCAGACAGATGCAAACCAGAGCCAGATGCAGACTGGAAACAAAAGAGAGTTTGCTACCATCTGTCCTCCATACCTATGAAATTTGGATTATGCTTCTTAAAAAAATCTTGCAAAATCTTAACCCAGGAAGAATAGGAGGTGTTTCCCAAGTGTGCTAAACTAAGGTTTGCATGAGGATGGAGCCCAGAAATACGTACCTGTATGAGCTACTCCTGTTCAACAATATTGGGCATTTGCTTAACAGCCCGTGATTAAAACAGCCACAAGACAGTATTTCAGCATTGTTTCTCCTTCATTGTCTGCTATGAGCTTTAACTCTTCTCTGCATAGTGCAACATGCAACAGAGAAGTAGTGCAACAATCATGCACTACAGTTGTGCTGTATGATTAGATATTGTCCAAATGATAAAGAGCTCTGAGAGTGCCAACATAAACTACTGCAAAAATACAGGTATTTGTACTGCTCATTGCCATACTGGAATATGTGAATATTGTGACTACTGCGAATACAGTGAATATGCTGTACTTTTAGAAAGAACCCCTTCACTGACAGAGCAGCAGCTATGCTATGTACTGTCTGGTATAAGTAATCCTTCATTTACTGCAAGAGAACCATTTCTTCAGGGCTAAATCCTTCAGCAGAAATTAGATCATATCATTAAAAAGGCTTTCTGTTACTGAAGTGGAAAGGGCACTGGGCTTGAGATCCTCTAAGTTGCCAGTGCTCTCAGGTGGTTTGTTTCTCTGCACAGAACTGAGAATTGGGATTGCAGAAATAATTTGCAGCTTCACTTTGTTTAGCTTGTTCAAGCACAGGAAAACCACCTGAATTTGCATCAGTTTTGCATCATGCAAAAACTGAAAAAAACCCGTCACAGTTATGTGCACAGACCATAGGGAGGACATAAATAAGTGAACAACTGTTGGACAGGACAGAAAGAAATTGTGCCAAATGTCTGAATGCAGCAGACACAGTGATGGTAGAGAAAAGTAGTGCATTGCAATCTTACATGCTAACATTTATTACATGCTTACATTTAATTCACTTGCATGCTTCAGGACAGTGAAGCCTGAGGGCTTTAAGCTGTTTACATTTAGTGCTAGCAAGGAAATAATGCATAACTTCTCAAATGCACACAGTAGAATTAGTACTGTATAAGCAAAGAAAACCTTTGCTGTTAGTGCTGCATTTTGCTTTAATGTTGCATCAAAAGTTTAAGTATCAGAGGACATTTTATTACAGCAAGTAAACCTTTTAGCATCCTTTCCATAAATCATTATGCTTACTCCTTGCCACCTCTTCACTCCCTGTTTTGTGAGTTGATTAGTTCTAACCATCAGTCTTGCCAATTTTGAAACAACATCCATAACCTTTTTTCATAAGAATAAAAATTTGCAGCCCTACATATAGTGTGATAGTGTCTTAAACCAAGGCCCAGATGCATCTGTCAGACTTGTCATGACTTTTTATGACAAGAGAAAAGGCCCAGTCCTTGCTGTGCTGCTACCTTTTGAGGTAGTCCCTTAAATAAGCTTTTTTGTGTGTTTTTTGAACTTGCATATGTTTAGGGCAATTAGTACTATCTCTCCTTAAAAGCAAAGCTTGCTGAAGTGCAGCACTCCTCTGTCTCCTGAGTTCAAGGGAGATGATAATCCTGAGAAGAAACAAAGGTCAAAAGTTGACCCAAGACAGCCTCCTCCAGTAAATGTGCCTGCTCTTGTGAAACACTTCTGGACTATTCCGGGTAATTGTGGTCTTCTGTGCCCTAGAAAACAGCCACTAATGATCCCTAGTGTAATTCCACTGAAATCAAAGTCACTTTTATTGAAATCTTTGCCAAATTGAAGTTTTGCCAAAAGTCTTTGCATTTTGCATGTTGAAGACCATGAGGCATTAACATTTTAGAGCTGAAGCTATTTATTAATATGAAATTATTTTCTCCCTCTATCCATTCAGTATTTGTGCCATGGAAAAACATGAACACAAAAGGTTCTTCTAATCTACATATAACCAGCCCATGCCTACTAAAAGAGTGCAATGAACATTTTTTGCACGTCACATCTGTGAGTCAGATGTTACCCCCAAACTCTCCCATTGGGACGCTAGAGTAACGGGCTGCATTTCAGATTTGCTCTCTGCATTATAAAAAGTTACCTTGGGACAAAAAGGGTGAGGTTTTTAGGCAGATCTAGAGCTCTGGATGCTGCAGTGAGTCTGACTTTGCTGTTTGGCAGCTGCCTGGAGCCCCCGTGCCACTCAGTGGATCAGCTACCAGAGGGAAAGCCTCCCAGAGCAGCAAAGCCTGTTCTGTTTGTGCATGCTCCCAGGCATCAGCCTGCGTTGTTAAAACTGACTTTGTAAGGGACACAAGTGCAAGAATGACTGCTGTCAAAAATTCTCTGAGATTCCTCTTTTGTCCTGTCTACCCTTCTTCCTCTCCAAACTCAGCATTTCTTGCTGTTGTATTCTTGTGCCACTTGAGCATCCACCTGGCTCTAACCCAACGAGTGCTGGCCACCCAGCACGTCTGGGTCTGGCCTGCTGATGCACAGCACTGCTGCCAGTGTTAGCAAAGAGGTCACTGGGATGTGAGGCACTGAGATTCTAGAAAGACTTGTTCCTTTGCCAGCAGGCCTTCTCTTGCCTTTCAAAAAAATGGAAAGAAAATATTATTCATGTGGCTGTAGTGTGAGTAGGCATGTTAATGTTAGATGCAATTAACCATTTGTGCAAATGCAGAGCGGGGCTATAGACACAAACTGTATGACAGGTAAGTCCATCTGGAAATAAGCAGCCTCCTGGAATGTATTCCTGAGTGATGCTGCAGTATTTAATTTTCCATTAGGCAAATGAAAGAGTCTGCCTCTGCTCAGACTGATGCAGAGTTTTCCTATGTGGGTTTTCACTGTGAGAGAATCCTCTTGCAGAACAAAGGAGAGGTGTGGTCCTCAGCAAACACAAGAAATTCTGCTCTGCTGCAGGATGGATGTGGCCTTGTATGGTATGACTCTCCCTGGAACGGACAACCAGCCATTTCCAGCTTGCTGTATTATTTGGTTTTATATAGTAGTAAAACCTTTTGTTGCCTTTCCAGTTATCGAAGACACTTGTTTTAGCCCAAGGAGCATGTCTGCATGATAGATGGATATGATTCAAGCATTGCCCAGATTAGGGAATTAAGCCAAGCTGAAAAACTTGCAGCTTTATTGTAGTCTTTACTTGAATCACATTGCCATAGTTTTCATATGTATGATGCCAGAAAAAAAAACCCCAAAAAGTATTCTAGCTGGTAAAGCTTAGCCAGCTCAAGAGCAAACAGCATGTTTATAAAGAAGATTAAACTTTATCCTGTAGCGTTGCCAGTTTGTTGTTGTTATTCTTTGTTCAGGAAATGAACGAAGCATTTCTTAGAAATATCTTAAGGAAGTGATGTCTTAAAAGAGTTGCAAAGGTTGTACAACAGTCAGTTAATGTGTATTCATCACACAGAACATTAAAACACATTAACTTAACTTTTCCCATAATTTTTAGACCTGCCCATTGTAATTGACAACCTTTTGTGACCAGATATTGGAGACTGATGACATAACCTCTTCCTAAGTTTCTTCTCAGCCCACACAGGTATGGGTAATTTGCCTGAGTTTCTCCTTTTCATAAAATCCTTACTGTATTGGACCACTGAGGCCAGGATATCCAAGGCAGTTGGCTCACCAAAGGAACTGCTGCTCTGCCAGTCCCCAAAAAGCATGTCTCCTTTTTCCCTACAGCTCCTGGAGTAACAGAATTTTATTACAGCACCAGTGAGCCACTAGGCTGTGGGTATAAGGGGGGTACATGTGAGGAGATTAGAAAATAAATAATAAAAGATGCAAGTAAATAAGGAAATAAAAATAAACAATGGACACTATTATAAGCCCTGCCCGAAATCACGGCAGCCAAAGACTTTGCAGAGATGATCTTTCCCCCTTGTTTGCTTGCTGTAGCAGGTCCATTTGACTGCCCTTCAGCTATTCTGAGTATTTACATAGTCATTGCTTTTTCTCAAAGCACACATTCAGGGCAGCAACAGAGCAGACAGCAGCATGTAGCACAGTGCCACATGACTGCAGAAACAGGTGAAGGAGGACTGAGATAGCTGATAGATGATTTGTGCTCACTTTGGGAAGGGCTGCATCTCAGCTAGGTCCTGCACGACAAGGTACATTTCAGTGTGAGCCACGTGCAACCAGAGCTGCAGATGCAAGGAGAAGGCATGTCTGTGGCAAGGGACCTGAGGGATGGGTATGATGATAGCTGTAGATGGCTTCTTCTGGAAGGTCTTAGGCTTTGCCTGTTTGAAAACCTCAGAGGAACAGAAATTGCCGCTGTACAGACAGAGGTCCAATCAGGAACGATTTTTGGGGGAAAAAGCAACAATTGGTTTATGTCCTCTCAGAAAGCTTCCCATTCATTAGCAACATCACCAGTGTAAACTTTCTGAGTACACAATGTTCAGGTCCCATTTATTTAACTTTGTAAATCAAGTAGGCAGTTGTTTCCAGTCAAAGATGAAGACAAATTAAAACCTAAGCTCTTTTAGCTTCAAGGAAACCCACCACAGAAAAAGACATTGTCAAGATTCTACAAGAGCAGATCTAAAGTTTGTATCTCTCTTGAGTATCTTTCTCATTCAGATCATTCACCAGCTACAGAGCACTGGCCTGTACAGACTGGTTTCACTGACAGGGATCACAGGTATGGTCCAACACAACGTCAGTGTTTCTGACATTCATTAAAGACTTGAGATGACACTGAGATGAAACACAATGAACACTAAGATGACAGTTAAGTCAAGCACAGCTTCTTTTCTACATATGTTTTCTAAACATCCAGTCTGTCAGAAAGTTCTGCTTGAAGTAACACGAAGATACCACTTCTGGAGAGTTGTGTTTTATGTTGGAGAGTTAGGGTTTATTTTTCTGTGTCTCTCTTTTGGAAGTCTATGTAAAATTTCAGACTTTTTCATTGCAGGATGATAATGATGGCTCTGTTCATGGTAAAGCATCAATAAATCAGAATAAAAAAACAACTGCCAGTGACTGCAGCAGAGGTGAGGGAAGGGATGAGGAGACTGAACTGCCTCAGCAGGCAGATACATCAGGGACATAGCTTGCAAAAGGGGATGCAACAATGAGGTCCCACATGGCCCAGCTTGGCAGCAAGTGTCCTGGAAGTAGAGCATGGGATTCTGTCCTGCTCAAGAATCCATGTGTATTCGGATGAAGATATGCGCGGGATAAACCTCCTCCTGTTGACACATACATTGCTTTTTAACTCCATCAGAACATATCTGATTCCCACGGAATTTTGGAGTTGGAATAAAAAAAATATGGCTGGCAAGTTGGCTGAAGTTTCTGGCCTTCATGTGGTTGGACTGAAGACCGAATAAGATCCCCTCTTAAAGATACACACAGGAAAAGACTGACCACAGTTTTACTTCCTGGTGTCAGAAATTTAGGTATGCTTTGGTTTTCCCTGCAGGTACTCACTCCATGCTTATGAAGGAAGTAAAGCATAGCAGTGAGAGAAGTAAAAAGTAATAAAAAGAGAAATCTTTTTAGAATAGTTAATAATCTGAGATTTCAAAAATTGTCAAATCTCTCCCCTCAAAACGAATAAGCTTTGCAAGTTATCATTACTCCAGAGCCACAGTTGTTTTGCATTATTATCTCCCAAAAGAATAATTTCCCTCTATATTCAGTCTCTCCTTGGCTTCAGTTTATCACTCCTTCCCACATACACACATCAATCAAAAGAGGCAAAAAGAAAAGTTATACTTCAGAGATTCCTTTATTTTGTAGTCTTAAAATTTCTTATATTCATTATTTTAAAAATCTGGATTCATGTGATATGAATTTGGTTTTGAACATGTTTCAGGCCATTGGGAGGGGCTGAGGTTGCAGAGAGCTGTAAGTTTCCTTGAGCTGGCTAAAACAAAATCTGCAGGAGTAGCCATGAGGTGCTCAAAGGACTTTGTTACTGCTTGAAACCTGACTGCTAATTTTGATGCATTTCGAGGAACTCCTGCCTGTACAGTATGTTTATTTGCATTATCATCCCAGGAGAACTCTGCCCCAGTTCAAAGCACAACTCACACATAATATTTTTCCTAAATAAAAGCACAACTCATAGAGGGATCATACCAGAATAATTACAGCTGTGTTTCAATGGCATGCAAGCAGATAAGGAACACGAGTTAAAGGACTAAAGCTTTATTTTATTTAAAAAATAGAATTGTTTATCCAGGCCAGCTACACAAATTGTTTACCACATCTCTCTGTGGTAAACAATTTGTGTAGCTGGCCTGGATAAACAATTCTATTTTGTAAAATTATCTTTTCTTATTACTGAAAGATTTTAACTGGGAATAGTTACTTAGTTTTATGATCCAGAAGAGAGCCTCTTGATTCTCTGTTTAAATCCTGGTAGAAAACAAACTTCTCGTGATAAGGTGGGTATCAGCCCACAGGTGCTAATCACAGAATAGGACAAAGAGGGGTCTGTGTTCCCTGCGCTCTCAAAGTGGAAATTTCTCTCTGAATTAGTTCTTAACCTCTCCATGTCCCAAAAGTGCTGATGAGGCTCTTTACAGGCAGTTAAAAATGAATTTGTGCCCACATGCCCTGCTCCTCATGGGGGACTTCAACTACCCCATCACCTTTGGAGGGACAATAGCAAGGCATAACCAATCCAGGAGGTTCCTGGAATGCTGGATGATAACTTCTTTCTACAAGTGATAGAGGAGGCGAGGAGAGGAGGCGCTGTGCTGGATCTTGTGCTCACCAGCAAGGAATGGCTGGTGGGACGTGTGAAGCTTGAGAGCAGCCTTGACTGCAAGGACCATGAAATGGAGTTTGAGATCCTTAGGAAAGCAGGGAAGGTGCACAGAAAGCTCACTACCCTGGCCTTCAGGAGAGCAGCCTTTGGCCTCCTCAGGGATCTGCTTGGTTGAGTACCATAGAATAAAACCCTGCAGGGAAGAGGTGCCTGGAAAAGCTGGTTGGCATTAAAGGATGACCTTCTCCATTCTCAGGAATGATTATCCCCATGAAGAGAAAGCCTGGTAAATATACCAGGAGGTCTGTGTGGATGAACAGGCATCTCCTCGACAAACTCAGACATGAAAAAAAAGCCTATGCAGGGTGACAGCAAGGACAAGTGGTGAAAGCAATTCCTCCAGGTGAGGAATAAAAAGGGATTGTTCAAGAAGCCAGGGATGAGATCAGGAAAGCTAAAGCCCTGATGGACTTTAATAGGGCCAGAGGCATCAAAGGCAACACAAAAGGCTTCTAGAGATATGTTGGTGATAAACAGAAGCTTAGAGAAACTTTTCAGTCTCTCCAGAAAGAAAAAGGAGACCTGGTTACCTGGAACATGGGGTGCTTAATGACTTTTTTGCCTCAGCCTTCACCAGCAAGTGTGCCAAACAGACTGCCTGAGATGCAGAAGGCAAAGGCAGAGACTGGGAGAATGTAAAACCACTCACTGTAGTAGAACAGCTAAGGAACCCTAAGGTGCACAAGTCCATGGGATCTGATGAGAGGGCTGGTTGAAGAGGCGGCTAAGTTATTCACTTTACTTGAGAAATTATGGAAGACTTGCAGTTGTCAGTGACTGGAAAAGTGGAGACATATCCTTGGCTTTTAAAAAGGAAAAAAAGGAAGACTGTGCAATAACAGGCCAATCACTCCCATCAGTGCCTGGCAAGATCACGGAGCAGGATCCTTCTGGAAACTATGCTAAACCACATGAAAAACAAGATGATTTGTGACAGCTAACATGGCCTCATTAAGGGCAAATCATGCTTGACAGATTTGGTAGCCTTCTATGATGAAGCCATAAATCATTGCTGGATAAGGGAACAGCAACAGATGTCATCTTCCTGGGCTTGTGCAAGGCATTTAATGCTGTTCCACATGACATCCTTACCTCTAAACTAGGTTTTGGGGAATATTGCACTGACCATGTACAGAATGGAGACTGTATCACACCATCAAACATTTTTTTGTGTGCTTGGCTGAGTTGCCATTTGGTTAAAGGATTAATTTACTTGAAAATCATAAAGGGATTTGCTATAAAGAAATAACAAAATTCCTTCATTTGCAAAAGTTATTTCTTTTTTCCCTCGGTGTTGTACATATATCAAGAGAGAGACAGACATATCTATTTATATTTTCTGACAGCAATTCTTTTAAGAATAGATTAATTTTGGGACAGTGATATAACTGGAACCATAAAATTGAAATTTATTTACAGATAAGATAGTTTCAGCTAAAACCATACCCTAACAAAATCTCTGTAAGATCTCTATAAGAATGTGAAAAGGCTTTTCTTTTCTTGAGAGTAAAGATATAATTATGTTTTAGATTGTGCTCATGAACTACAGTCTTTAAGAAGCAGATCTTAAAAGAAATAAGTCCCTAATATTTACACTATTCCAGAACTAATATAACTGTGGAAAATGGATTTATTGCAGTTGTAATACTTAAAGTAACAGCATAGAAGTAATTTTTCATTTAATTAGGAGGTTTTGTTCATTTTGTTTATTTTATTACCATTGGCCACCAAACAGAGCACAAAACAATAAACAATAATATAAATTCTACTGAACTAATAAAAGAGGCAGTCAGATTTTGGAAGAAACACTCCTATTCTGGAGTTTATTCAAAATAGTAAATATCTCTGTTAAAACAGGTCTGCCCAACTGCTGCCTAGCTGAACAAGTTCTTTAAAGGAGTTATTGCTTGGAGGTTGTATTCCCCAGTTCAACTAATCAATCAAAATAAATTTCAGTCCTTCTCCAGAAACCAAATAATTTTGACGGATATGGCACAAAATATGTTTGGTGTAAGGTGAGTTTTGACCACTTCTCTGATTTTAAATGATAGAAGCTGGTCACACCTCCAGTTCCCATGGAGGTGTGATGCCCCTTTTGTAGGCATATGGCCAAGAAACTGCTGAGGCATGAAGTTTAAACTTCATCTATTGTTAAACAACAACAACAACAACTACACCTAAATTACAACTCTATCTGCCAGCCTTGTGTTATATGGAAGAAAAAATATTATTTTCATATTAAGGACTGGAGTAGATGTGAGGTTAGGGAAGCTCTTGTAAATTGACTCTTATTAGAGCAAAAGAGCATGTTCAATCTCAAAAAATGGGACTTCAAAGCATCTTTATACCTGTTCCAACACCTAGGGCCTTTCCAATGAAGGCACCTGATTGTAATGCAGAGAAATACACCTCCTGCCTTCCACAGAGAGCCCCAGTGGCCCCAAGGTACTACACAGTCAGTCTGTGCTCACCAATGTCTTCCCTTTGCAGTGATTCACAGAAGAGAGGACATGGTTTCACTGTCAGCAAAAGGGAATCCAGTATTTAGAGTCTATACGACCCTAGACTCTCTGCTACTCCAGAGTTTCACATTTGAAAGGTTTTACTTGATTAACTCTGAATCTCACATAGACCACTAATAGCTGAGCTACACTTTGGTTCTGATGTCCTCAGCACTGGCCTCATACTCAGGAGCCTTTGTAACATGTGCTGCCAAAGCCTTGCTCACGTTCAGGGGTGACTTTTACTCGGTCTAGTGTGTGCCGGGTTGCTCTGCCTAAAGCAGTGGGACAGCACCTGCTGCTGCCTTATTTTCAGCCAGATAAGTAACAAGGGAAAAACAAATGAAGTGGTAGTAAAGTCATTTCGTCAGGGGTCTAATTGGCATCAGCAACTTGAAAACTGCAGGTAATCAGTGTAAACATTTGCAATAAATTATTTCTATTAGATATTTTTCCAATGTGAATAAAATTTTCTGAAATTAACAGAAACCCTGTGGCTTTCAGAACCTTTATTAGGTAACCAAACATGCTATTTTACACAGTGCATTTTAAAAAGAAAATTACTCTGACATTGCACAAAAATGAAGCAAACCCATTGAATACTGGCATGAATGTCTTTGTGTGAATTCAAGCTGTTATGCTTGTGGGATCAACCCAGATACTGCAGACACAGGATTAACCCAGATTTCATTTTCAAAGGTTTCTTCACAGCAGATTTTAATGAACACTGATATGAAATCCTTACACTCTATATGGACATCAACAGCCTCACAGCATTTTGAATAAATACAGGGGTTTCCTAGGAAAGCCTGGTCTTTTAACCTGGCTGTATGCCTTGCACAGAATTAGATGAAATTCACATAATTCGGGAAATGAATTGTGTTCTACTTAGCACTCCGAGGGAAAATAGATGCACTTATTTTGGTCTGGTATGTCAGAGACTGGGGAGCCATATCAGACTGAGGGACTATATTCATATCAGACTTGGAGCCCCTGCCTTGGAGGGTGAAGTGAGGGAGAGCACTAGGGAGGTGGCAGGGGGATACACAGTTTTGCAAATGAGCAAATCAAACTGGCAGGTGAAATAAAATGTTGGTCAGCACTTCACTAAGCAACCAGAACACTGAATGATGTATGAAACAAAAATGCAGTTTTCTTCATCTGTCTCCAAAGAGAAACAGAAACACTACCAGCCAGTGCCTCTATCTCCATTTTTAAACATGTTTATTATTTTAGGAAGGTTCTAGCAGCAATGAGGAAGAAATCTGCAATCCCAGTTAGACTTCTGCTATCACCTCATTCAGATCTCCCAGCAGACAGTTGCTTGGTGGTACAGGCAGCTCGTAGAGCAGCAGTCACCATGACCACTCCTGTAAAAGCAGCACAGTTTTCCTCTGGTGACAAGTGATGACACTGAATAGAGAGGTAGCGTAGATTTTATCATACCCTGATGCTAACTCTGGCACACAGCATTACAGACCTTAAGTCTGGCTGTGATTTTAGCTGAAAAAGCTGCCATTTTAAATGTCTCTGCCATTAAATTTCTGTGCCTTGATCTCTCATTAGCTTCCTCTATGATTACTGCTCTTGCTCCAGCCTGTGGATTAAAAAATAAAGGGACACAGCTATTTTTCATGTATGCCTCTGAAAAAATCCATGCAGCAAAAATGAACCTCCTCTGGTGGCAATCAACATAGCAGGGCTGCAGTCAATGCCAGTCTACATCATCTGAGGGGCTGATCCCACTGCACCACCTTAAGGGATTTTACTTCTCCTGGGGATGATGATAAAACATAGAAACAGCTATATCAAAGTAAAACAGATGAAGCAGAAAATTGACAGAACTGTCTATCCAAAAGGCTCCACTTAAAGAATTTCACAAAGAATCATAATGCAGTTAGCTTGGAAACAGCTAACATGCTAAAAGGAGTCATCAGCTTGGTAGCAAAAAGGAAAAAAAAAAACAAGCATCATGAAGGTACTGGAAGAGTACTGCACTGCTATGCTGCAGTATCCTATAGTTATCTGAAAAAATTCTCCCCTGCCTGTACTCAATGGAAGCCTGAGCAAAATGGCAATTCCTGTTGCCCCACAGAAATGCAATCACATCTTTGACTGGAAACACCAATGTCTGACATCCACAGACTGGTGGTGAACTTGATTGCGGCATTTATGTAGGCTGATATCAATTACTTGGACTTAACTGCATTGTGTTTACCAGAAAAAGAGGAATAAATTGCAGAACATGACTGCAGGGTCTTGGAGAGGCAGGAGAATTATCCTGCCTGTAGCATAACTCGCAATGTGGTCTACAAGTGCATGTGTGCGCACAGATATTCTGCACACCATCTCCTGATGCAGGTGCACTGTTCAAACACATACACACACACACACACACACACACACACTTATTCCACAAACAACCTAAATATCTTAATTCTAAAAACACAGCTCAGCTCACTTGCTGTGAGGATAAACTGTCCAGTTCTAATAATCTTTCTCAGATATTTTAATCACTGAAATTCCTCAGGCTCCCCTACTGAACTAATATAGCAAGATCTGACCCACAAATTCTCACTGGTTAAAAAAAGATCACATGTATGTTTTTGTTCTTATCTTTGCTATGCACAAATATGCTCCTGACAGGAGGGATAAGCAATAGAAACAGAAAGGATGGCTTTCAAATGATGCTATCTGCAGCTGTCATGGAGACCAACAGGGACTGGGATTGCTCGGCACCCTGTTAAATATCAAGGCGCCTCTCCATGTAGATACACACATATGCATCAACACCTTCCCTGCATGTACATACATGCCCATTTTGTTATGCTATGCACAGCTAATAACTTCATCCTACAATGAAATCTTTACACACATACACAGATGCACGCTAACTAACACTCCTTCTGCAATACACACACACAAAACCTAACAACAGGCACCAGAGAAATCCAACACAGCTCTGCAGGCAGAAAGTGCTGGCTGAAGCCATGCAGTGCACACCCAAGCCACAGCGATTGGTGTCTCATCATTATGTATAATAAATAACAGCATTTAATAATGTCAGCACTGTTGTGCTGCCTGCACCCACACCCTCCCGACTCCATGCTCCTAAACCATTTAAACAACATGGTCCTGTGCATGAAACACACGGAATGAAAAGCAGGCAGGACATGATCACTGCAAGAGATAGGCTCCGGCAGTGAAAGCTGCTTCATGTCAGAGTGGGCTTTTCCCAGCTTTCAGACGTGTGATCTGCATGTCTAATAATGAACAGATTTAGTCAATCCATCATTTCTGGCATCAGTCCCTTACCTTGAAATGCTGCAGCTGAAGTATCTGGTCCTCAAGCTGTTGTCTCTTGCCTTCTATTTCTGTCTGCCTTTTCCTTTTCTCCTTGGAAAAATAATTTTAAAGAAAGAGAGAGAGAGGGAGAGAGAGGGGAAGAGAGAGAGAGAGAGAGAGAGAGAGGGAGAGATATCTCGTCAGAGAAATGGAGGCTTTAAGGGTAGCAGATTCGTAACAGCATGTAAGCAGTCAAACACATCTGTACAGATGTCACCAGTCCCATTTCACCTGCTCCTCTGCCTGCTGGTATGCAAACAGCAGTGTCCTGGGAAGATGCCAGCCCCAGACTGGCTGGTTACTTGCCAGTAGGAGAAATTCTCCTCGCTTGCTCCCAGCAGCCGGAGCAGCAACAGTGCACAGTCCCAGAGGAGGGGAGAAAACAGGCATAACAGCTAAGAGAGAAGTTAAAGGGACAAAGATGTGATTTTCCATTTGACATGCTGGGGCCAAAACCATGGATAGTGGGGTGCACTCTTGTGACAGCAAGATGTCACAAAAGCAGGGGTGGCATAATGGAGGAGGAGAGCAGTCTGCAGACCTCATTTTTCCCCAGCAGGGTTGGTGGTAAGGCTTTCCCTAGACTCAACAGGGGAAGATGTTTCAGCAAGATTGCTGGGATTTACATAAAAAGTAAATGGGATTGGTAATGTCCAGCTGTCTGTGTTTAACATTCAAGTCACCAGCCCATGCCAGCAGCTGGCCCTTACCAGCTCCCTAAGCTGGAGTGACCAAGTGGTGCCAAGGACAGCAGAGTCCTGTGCACAGCTGAGCTGTTACAGCCCCGCTCATTGCCACTCGCCTGTGCCCAGGCTGCCCCTTCAGCAGGCAGCAGACTCTCTCAGGTGTTTCAAGAGGAGAATGACCTGCTTTTTCTCCCTGTAACACCTTCCTCTTAAGCAGGTAAACCCTTTGCTTTTGTCAGCCTTCTGCACTTTCTTGGGAGCGTTTCTCCTCATCCATTCATCCATCCATCCATCCATCCATCCATCCATCCATCCATCCATCCATCCATCCATCCATCCATCCATCCATCCATCCATCCCCATCCTGGACGAGGTTCCCTCTCCTCAAGACCTTTTCTCATTTTAGATTTTGCAGCCAAGACAGAAATACTGAGTAATAAATGAAGGCAGTCAGCCTCTGTTTTTACTGGAACAATGGTTTTTATTTCTTATCTGCAAACCTATTTTTTTTTTGTTATTTAAATATTTCAGTAACTGTAAGGTTGGGTTTGAAAACATTTGGGGATTCCTTAAATCCACAAAATAGTTTTTCTTACTTATTTCTAAGTGTCCCACTGATTCTCCGGGAATTCTCTGCTTTCCAGGGATTTCAAGCCTTCATGCGTCATCCTTAAGAGTATATGATAAGATTCTGCCTATGCAGAATTAATCATCTTTATGCTGGATGTCAAACAAGGCATTTTGGGAGGAAAACATTACTTTTACAAGGAAGATCAGGAAACTTCAAAAAAATTATTAGTTAATGTCAAGTTCACTAAAAACAAAGCCTGGACCACTTCTGCCAAAGAACTAGATGCCAGAATGGTGATGGAAAGGCTGGACTAATGAACCCATAAGAAGCAGAATAGCTAGATGTTGCATACACTAAGCTGTTCCGTAATGTTTTGCACACTCTTACATGCTGATTTTTCGTTTATGTCTACATTTACACACACAGTCCGCATTGTCTGCAACATGTAAAACTACTGCTGAACAAATATATCCTCATAGAATAGAATCCTAGAATCATGGAATGGTCTGTGTGGGAAGAGACCTAAAAGACCATCTTGTTCCAAGCAACCTGCCAAGGGCAGAGTCACCTTTCTCCAAAACCTGTTGCTCAGGGCCCCATCCAGCCTCACCCTGGACTCTCCCAGGGCACCCAAAACTTTCAGGCAACCCGTTCTAGTACCTCACCACCCTCACAGTAAACATCTAATCTAAAGCTACTTTCTTTTGGTTTGAAGCCATTTCCCCTTGTCCTGTCTCTACATGCTCTTGTCAAAAGTCCCTCTCCGTGTTTCTTGTAGGTCCCTTCAGGTATGGGTAGGCTGAAATCAGTTCATGCCTTCTCTTTTTCAAACTGAGAAATACCAATTCTCTTAGCCTTTTCCTAGGAGAGCTGCTCCATCCCTCTAATCATCCTGTTGGCCCTCCTCTTGCTCTAACAGATCTGCTGAAGTTGTTATAGAGTAGGAAAATCAGAATTTCCAGTAACTAAAATGTCACAAACCTTGACATCTCACTGGTCACACACAGAGGACAGTTTTCATTTATGCACATACAGGCATACAGAATTTTTGTGCACCTTTAAAAATCCTTCTGATAAAGAACTGTGATCTGTGGAACATCACTCATATCCTCCAGTCTGCATTAGCCCTTTCCAAGCTTGAAGTGAATAGTGTATTAAATGGTTATGGGCTTAAAACCCCAATATTATTCAGGGACATTTCTTGCCTTTTTTTTCATTCTGTGATACTAACAGCATACATGGAGTCTGAAAACCAGAATTTGTTTTCTGTTTTGTTCTCAAACAGCTGGTCAGACATGGACCAGAATAAAGCTGTTCTAAAAGCTGTTGCAGTAATGGCCTAATATTCTTAGAATAAGGATAATTCTGCCCTTTTATTCAAACTGGCCAGGCGGAAAAATATTGGATTTCATATATGTAGGCATTAACACCCCACATTTGACACTCCATAGGCCAGCATAAGGGACACACATCTTCACTGCTAAGTGATCTAGATTGATAAGTGCGTCTATATATATATATATATATATATATATATATACACACACACACAAACACATATGTTTATACATAAGTTTGTATGCACGCACACACATACACACGCACATATACACATATATATATATATACACATGTATATGTGTATGTATTCTACCGTCCACAAAAAACTTGCTACTAAAATATGTAATAGAAACCACCACTATAGATCCTTTGGCTGGTTGTGTCATGCTGTATAATGGATGTGACAAGAAAGCCTTATAAAAGATAGATGAAAACTCCTTTTCTTTTTGAGAAAGGGAAAGCACTTAGAGTATTTTCCCTGTAGGCAGCAACACAGCAGGCACTAAAATACTTGAACTACTTACTAACTAGTGGATTTCTGTGGAGTTAAATTGGAATATTGCTCACATTTCCATTTCACTGGCATTCAGACAGCCTGAGTGTGTATGCCTTTATCCTCTGATTTTATACAAGTTATGGCTGAGAAATATGAAAACAAAAGTACTCTTTCCCCCCGCCCCGAAAGACTGTAGCAAATCAATCAGCTATCAGGGCATTCCGCCTTCAGGCCACTATATCACATTGCATTTAGGTTTATCCCAGTCACTGAAGGTTGGGACTATATGAGTACCTGGTTTATGTAAGCAGGTTTTAGAACAGTAGAAGACTGGACTGGACGACAAAAATCCTACGAAACTCATCATGTCAAGGTTTTAGACATGATGTCATCCTCCACTTTAACAGTCCTCTAATTCAGTACTTTACTGAAAATGTGGGATTTGAAGCACATTTGAGCATTTGTTAAAGCACTTTTCTATGAGTAACCCAATACATCTTCCTCATTACTTTGTCCATCTTCTTACAGAAAACTTTTTTTTCTAGGTATTCCTGCTAAATTACAAATTTCTAAGGGTCCTGGCACCAAGAAAATAAAAGGCTTGCTTTAAACAAAAAAGTTTACTCCAGAAACTGGATTGAAGAGAGGTGGAAAGACTGGAACTAGTTTTATTGTGATTGTGGCATGTTCAAAGGAAAACTCTTGTATCTTTCTGAGGTGTGCTGCTTTTTTAAGAATACAGATAGTTGTCACAGATAGTTACCCTTCCAAAATGGTAGAGGAGTTCCATTTGGGAGGTAGTTTTAGGGCACTCTGAATATTTGAGATATTAATGAGCAAAACAGGATTTAACTTTTGCATCTGTCACTTCACCAAATTACAGGGAAAATGAGAAAGCTAAAATACTTTTTTTTCCCCACTCAGATCTACAGGATGGGAAAAGAAGAGAGGTCAAACAGGAAGTTGATTCATGTTGTGGAAAAATGAGATTTGTATTCAGGCATTTATACATGGATGTACAACCTGTATTATTTACTTATTTTAATTTATAATAAATTTATATCCAAGAAAGTAGATTTGGAAAGGATTAAATTCTTAGCACTAATGTTGGTCAGGGGCATCTTCCTACTGCTAAAAACCAAATATATGAGATTGTCAGTAAGAATCCTTGCACTTGGAAGAGCAAGAGGCATTGAGAGGATCAAATAGAGATCACTAAAATCATAGAAACAGCCAGCAGACATTTCTGCTCACTGTGTTTTCCACAGAGAGGAAAAAAGGGCCATCAAGTGAAACAGGATGGGGCAGGTTTGAAGCCAATGCAATGGCCTGCTGTGGAAATTCATGCCTCAGGATGCTGTGGGTTCTAGAATGTGATGGATGTCCCAGGGGAGCCTGGGGACAGTCAAAGAGAAGGAATATCGTGAAGACAGTTTACTACAGAAACTGAAATACACCTGGTTCAGGAAGCCCCTGAACCACATATGATTTTAAGGTCTTCTGCTAAGTTTTTGTAGGTTTTTATCTTTCTTTCTTGTTAATCTTAACAACTACTGACTTTCTTGTCTGAATAGTGCATTACATTGATCAAAACAACCTAGAGTTTAGTATCACATTTGTCAAACTCTTTCAGTCGAAACAACTAAACAAGCACAAACTAGTGCCACGAATTACAAAAAACTCAGACCCAAAGCAAGTATAGGATCTTGAAGAAAACAAGTTATACCAAAACTAATCTCTGTAATACTGCAGTCAGAGAATCCTTCATTTTTCCATTACAAAATAATCTTTGTTCTTGCTTATAAATCTGACTGCAGAGTGTGGGAATACAGAGATTACTCAGCCCACCAAGCCATAACTGTCTGTGGAGAAACATGCACCTCTACCAATCCTTGGGGCAGTAAAGAGCTGGTAAAGCCCTTTGATCTACTTGCACTGGCAGAATCATCTGATTTCTTTGCTTTAAAGCCAGCTCAGCCCTGTGGAGAAAGCACACCATGAAGCAGCACAGAAGCTAAGCACTATTTGATTGACCTCACTGTGAAAATACAGGCCTAAAATTGATGTCAGGCTAAGGCTCATGGTACAAGTATCCAAAAGAACATGCTGGGATAAAAGAAAACATCCCAAACTCAACAAAAAATCCAACAGAGGTCATGTGAGCCTTGAGGAGAAGGGTGGCACATCACTGCATCAGTAGTTTCAGAGGTTGAGGTTGTTTTCTTTAATCCCATTAAAATCATCCTGCATGCCAAGCAAGCATTCAGCTTGACACAGAGGTTGTGACAATACAAATGTTGTGACAATGTTTGTCTGTTGTGACAATGCAAAATAAATGCACCTAAAAATGGCACAACTGGAGGAGAACTATAGTCTTCTTAAAAGCAAGGAAAACAGTTACAAAAAACTGTTATCAAAGAATTACATTATTTCTTCAGCAAGTGACTATTTTCTTTGCTCTGCCCGATTGGTAGATATTATTCCCCGTGTATTTAAAACTCAAATATTTTTAGGGTAGAAAGTGGGGAAGAAAAAAAAAATCCAAGCAAAAGAGCTCCTGATATCTCATTTTTCTATTGCCATTTCAGAGACACAGAGAATTTTGGCAGAATACTCTGGGTTCTGCACAAAATTTCAACCTGCAGTTGTCATAATTCCAAAACTCCACTCCTCAGGGAAACTGAAACTTTCACAGGGTGGTGGTGGTCACCATTTTCACTGTGGTGACTACATGTCGCTCATAAGTGAAATCAAAGCTGTATATTTGTTTTCTCTTTTGCTGTTTGGAGCAACGGTTCACAGGAAAGAAAACATTGAGAGAGACAGGTTACTTTACTCTCTTCTTTTTCTCTCCTTTCCCCCCCCCTTTCCCTCTCCCCTTCCCCCCTTCCTCATTCATGCCAGGTCACCTCTTTATTTCCCCCTTGTGCCTGAAAGCAGGAAACTCTCCTGAGACCAACCATCCCTAGCAGTTGCAACGATGCAGCCCAGTATTGGCAGCACTTTGCAGACTCCAGTTGTGAATGTTACCTGCTGGTGTGAACTGCAGGCAGCACAAATCACAGCACCAGAACAGGCAGAACTGAAGCAGAGACACTCTTATATCAGAATAAACACACCTCCAAGGATGGTGGCAAGATGGATCATCTCCTTTTGGATTATCAATGCCCACCTTCAATACTTGCTGCCAATTGTTTGCATGACTATTCTTTGTGAAAATCATGTTACATGTAGCCATGCAGACTCTGTAATTGCAAGCTGGGGGCTTGTCTGGTTTGTCCTGTTTTGAGCACTGGGAAAAATATATGTTGTTTCCAATTATTGGAAATGACTCTTGCTGCAGCTCCTCTCCTGCCATGCTCCAGGTAGAATCAAGGCTTTGCTTGTCTTGAGATCCATTTTTTCTCTGCAATTACATGATCAACAAGACATAAATGTAAGCTACTGGCTTTATTCCCTTAGGCATTTTCCTGCAAGACCCTCTCTGCCCTAGTTCCCTGAAATCCCATGGCCACCTCCCTAAGCTTTGTTTTGCTTGAAACATGAGCGAGGGCCAACTTCCCTGCACTTGTATACTGGAATACAGCTCCTGAACTTAAAAGAACTGCACTCTCTGCTTCTGTGTAGCATCTAAAAGACTGACACCCTCCTTCACTTACACTTCTCCTGTGCAGAAGGCTTATTTCTGAAAACACAGTCATTATTTCAAGATTCCTAGGTGCCCAAGACCTTGGTAGCCCACCTTACTGGACCACCTTGATACCTAATTGAAGCAAGTTGTATGTTGGAAAGTTCTAGATGGGATGCAGGGATAGCAGGATACAGCCTGCTGCTGCAATGATTTTCATTATCTTCTACAAACCCACATACTTTGTGATAAAGCTGTGTCCATTTCCATTACTCCAAGCAAGAAGCAGATGGGTTATAGAGGAATGAACAACAGGAGTTCTCAACTGCACAGATGCAGCAGACAAATGCCTCAGGGGAACAAATGAAATCCACATAAAATTGGTAAGGGCTGGGTTTAGCTCCCTTCCTCATGCCTGCTCTTTCCACAGTTGTACACGCAGCAGGAAGCAAAGCTGAGACTGGAGACAAGGTGAACAACTCATGACCAGCTATGCCCTCTACCTCCTCTCTTGTGAAACTGGTATAAAACGAGATTATTGTCACAAGGGTTGACTCTCATTACCCAGACAGCTTGCCACAGCACGCACCAAATGACATGGCATGATTGTATTGTACATTAATTCACCAAGTCAGAACCAGGTAACAGAGTAACTAGAAGAGCCTGGAAGTTATGGAAATGCTTTGTTTTTCATATATTGAACCTTACCTTTAGCCCCTGCTAAAGGTAAGGCAGAATTACTTGCAATAAGGTAACTTTCACTGAAACTTTGTATCTCTTTTCCCTACTAGTGAGGGTCAGAGAAGTTACTTGCTTATGCACACAGTAAAGGTGATTTGAGAGACCAAGGGTGGTAAAGTAACATGGGTACCAGCAACCAACCTAAATGTTCTCCCAGTAAAGGAACAAATATTTCTGGTCTGAAGGCCCCTTTATTGATGATTTTTGTCACCTGCATGCAGAATAACAGTTCTTGTAAAATTTATTTGGTCTATTTCATCTAAGAGTTAAGGTTGATTTTGCACTATATCAAAGGATGTGGTTCTCCTGTGCTGACCTGCTAAAGCAGATGGAATAGCTCTGCTTCCACATATGTATTGCCCCTAACACAGTGTTCAAGCATGAGACATGAAATAATCAACTGGTCTGTTTGGGATATCAGAGGAGGAGTTTGTAACCCCATAACACTAACTGCAGCTCAGGGCTTTTGAATGATGAACGTTTCCTGACTGCCACAAACCCACTACCCACTGCCAATGTTATAGCTGAGACTATGCAAGTCAATACTGTCCAGGAGGAGTAGGGATCGTCTTTGGTGAGGACAGCAATTCCCACAAATCTCTAAAGGGCTGCAGCAAAAATTTCAGCTGCTCTGTGTGCTTGTAATTATAGCTCTCTGGTCACTGAAGGAAACCACCATGATGCACACAGACAATGACTGCTTAATTAAAATCACCATGCATCTCAAACAACAAATAAAAGGATGGCACTTCTCCCAGAACAACAGCCCTTACCAAAATCTGATGAACACGGGAAGGAATTTCCTTTTCAAAAATTCCCTCATTAGCAATTTTGAAAGGGGACATAATGGAAAAATATCTCATTGAGATGGTGAAGTAAAATTATTTGAGGACAAAACATGGTTTCTCTGGTATCCCATAGGGAAATCCCCTCTTTGATGGACCAGTAATAACCATTTTTATGCAACTCAGATATTATATGCAAATCTTCCTTTCACTGAATGCTACTGGGTCAGTGGAAACAGCTTCAGGTCTAATACATGGGCATTTTTGACTGGGCCACCACTATAATGAGTCCTTGAACTATGAAAAGTTTTAGTGAACTTCCCTTCTTTCCTCCCATTTCTGAAGTGAATATGGACTGACACCTACAGATGCTGCTTCCCTTCAGCTGCTGACAGGAAAAAAAGTCTCACTTTCCTGTGCATTTACAATTTGATCGTGAGCATCAGCTCTTTAGTGGCTGCTGGGAGGTGACCAGGAGGATCCTTTCTGTGAGATGTGACAATGAAGCAAACAGTTACCATATAAATGTCAGACTCCCACCTTCTATTAATTCCATCAGCATGTCTTCCAGAACTTTGAAGTTTTTACACTAACCCTGAAAATGGGTAAGAGCTGGAGGTTACCTGAGTACAGAAGCAACCTTCTCTGGAAAGAGTCATTCTCCAGAGTTATTTCTGGAAAGGGCTCAAAAAACTGTATAGAGCCTGTTAGTATAAATCATGAAATGATTTATCCATTATTCTGGATAATCCTTAATAGCAGTTATAAACGACAGGCAACTACACCTCATTACCTAGTGCCAACTACAGCTAACCTCCAAGATGATACATATAGCTTTCTAGCACTGACCTTCTCCTACTGCAGCCTGAGCTAGATGAAAAATTCTGTCTTCATCTAACAAATTGCCTTTCTTCCTAAAAATAAGGTGAATTTTCTAGATTATGTCACGCAGAATAAAATCTGAAACTTCTATTTTCTCTAGACAAACAGCAAAATTCTCAAATAAGCTACTTTTTAATAAAATATTTTTTCTCTGTATTTTTCTTAAAAATATATTTTGGGTAAGGAATGTCAAGCAGACTTTACATTCTCATTCACAAAAGTAAACAATAGGGAGTTTCATTAGTCTGAGTAGACTATTTGTAGAAAATCAGTTCATTAACTTTCCCTACTCTCATGTTGCTACTAACTGGCTTTGGTTTAAATCCATGCCATTCAATGTCTTTCACTGTCTGCTGCTGAAAAGAAGAAAGCCAGGACTTGGTCTGTGGGCATAATTTAATCAGATTTCCACAGCTTCAAATAAAAGTCTCTTGTTTACCCTCATGCCCCATACACTCCTTAAATACCTCTTTATACTGCCAGTGAGGCTGTTGTAAAGCCTTACTGTAAAGGTGGAAACACCTCTGATTGCAGCTGAATATACAGAGAAATTCCTATACAAGGTTTATCTAGAAATGAAAAATAAATCACAAGGATTTTAAGGCATCCAAGCTGAAGCTATAATTGCTTATGCTGGTTTCCCCCTAAGCAAATGTTTGGTGAGGATCTCCATGCATTATTTTTCACTTGGTAAGAACTTAGATTAGAAATACCAAGACTGGGATTTCAGTAGAATTTATTTTCCCTCTTTATACATTTTAACTGCAGATATGACAGGCATGTTCACCTCAATAAATATAAAACTTCCCCAAGACATAGCACATGAAGTGGGGAGAGGAAATTGGATTTTCTGCAGTGGAAAGGGAACAAACTCGTCTATCTGGTTAGCACAGAGCAATGGCCAGGATCCACAGGGCTAATTCTGGTACTTGAATCATATCCAGCTTTTTGCTTGTTATTTTCAAAGCACTGGTAGAAAAGACCCAAAAGAAGGAATTAATACATAGAGCTGGGCTTTGTGTTTTGATCCTTACATTCTGACTGGATTAGCAAATTGTTTCAGAGTCTCAGTGCCTCACATCAGAATATTCTTACTGAGGCTTCCTCCCTTTGCCTTGTGTGTGGCAGCTTGCCCGCTGGCCCTGAGGCTTTCAGCACTGACCGATGGGGCATCCCAGCCCCTCTCCTCGTGTCACAGGGCCATGCTTGGCAGATGTACTGCACGGGGATCCTCTGCTGCTGAAAAGCGCTTCTCATTTGTAAGATAAAATTATTAGGTGAAACCCCTATCTTTAAGCTTTTGTCCAATCTAGGTTGTTAGCTAAGGATACTTATATTGTCTAATGCTCAGAGATCTGCTATCATATGTGGCAGTTGTTGGTGTCACAACTACTTTCAGTCCTAACTTCTGTACTCAGGAAGAGTACAATTCTACATTCATGCCTGTATTTACAGAGAAAGGAAAGAGGGAGAGAACGTCCCTTATGAGCACAGTGTGATACAATTCAGAGACTCGCCACCTTCTATCTGCCAGTAGCCTTCCAAACTGGTGATGCTAATGAGACAACACACCAGTTCACAAACCACAGTTCTGGCTAAGTTTTCCTTTCTTCCTGAAGCAGCTGTAGAGAGTTGGGTTCCTCTTTCTTTTTGACCTGCTCTGGAGATCTTATACATTTGCACCTTGTGAAGACCCACACAGGTCTGAGAGGGCACAAATGCCCCTCTTCACTTAGGGGGTAACTCCATGGCTGTCACAGAGAATGGTGGAGCTGTTGGACATGCCATTTCTGTCTCCTCTCCAGTCAGTCACGATAGTCACATTACTTCAACAGAGAACACAGAGACACCATTGACCATAAATGAAGAACCTGATCCTGACTGGGAGAGTAGATACATCCATGTGCTTGGTAGAAAAGCATGCTGTGATCCAAGCACGCTAAAAATCCTACCCAGCCTTGACCTTGGCATCTTGCCTTTGTAGCACATAAAAGAACTGGCTTCATTTCCAGCTTGCTTATGGAAAGCTTATTTAATCTGACAGGTGTAAGATCACATGCCTCAACACTGAACCTTAGCAGTATGTGGGTGGAATTACTGCTATGTCATTCCTTTAGGTCAGGCATCCCAACGCTCTCTGTGTGAATGGGAACAGCTGGGATATTACACTACTTATTGCCTAACAAATTCATCTGCTAGCCTTCTCCCTTCACCATCAAAGGCAAAGACCACCCTGGCAATACAAAGGGACCCTGGCAATCTGGTCACATCAAGTAAGGAGGAACTGGTAAGCACACCAAACCTGTGAAAAGTGCCTGACTGTTCTCCAGGAGCAGATTAGCTGGAGATCCTCAAGGTAGGATGCTCATCACTGCAGGCCACTGGCAGCATGCAGAGGAGTACACAGCGTCAGTCTGCTGTACTGATGGTGGACACCCTAGGCAGAGCAACAGAAAAACACAGCCTGGATCTCACCACCTCAATGCTTGGCTCCAGAACCCAAATCCATGTAGAGATGGCAAATTTCTGCTGTGCCATCAGAGGTTTGTCCCCTTCAGAAAACTGCCTGCATTTTTCTGTGATTTGTATCCCTGCTGTGAAGTGCATCTGGGCGTTCACAGCTCCAGGTCATCTCAGTGACCCATATGCCCTGCTGTGTAGTTTGTGTAGGTTTGTCTGCCCAGGTGCTCATGGTTTGTGGAGATCTGAATACTTGTCTAGTTTTGAGGAATTTCACACTTATCTGACAAACAAACCTGACAGGTTTATAAAACTGTAAACCATTTGAACAGCTTATTAAACAGCAATGGGTGTACCAAAAAACCCCAAACCAAACCATGCAGCTAGCAGAAGAAGCTTCAGGGATGTAGGTTGATTCTTGCCTCTTCCTGCCTGCCTCCTCCAGTCAGAGTAATGTGGCCTCGTCTACTGAATGACATTTACAAGATGTCATGTAGGTGCTGTTTAACTGCCCCTGTGCAACTCCTCTGTCTTTATCTGGGCATTCTGCAGACCTCTGCATAAAGGAGGCCTAACTATTCTACATCAATAGATGTTGAAACCATTCCTTCTTCTTCTTCCATGGAGCATTTCTGTCAGTTTTGCTCTTCCATTAACTTGAAAATGCATCTCTGCAGCAATTCCTTCTATGAAGCTAGAGGAGGGAGAGGATGCAACTGCAGGTACATCCCTTCTCAAAAGTCATATACCTTCTTCCCTCTACCGTCACTCCATCTGGACATGGCAGAAGAAAACATAATTTTGCACATATGAATGTCCTTAAGGAAGGTCAGATCCTTCTCTGAGGCTGCCTCAGAAGGCTTAGCACACTCCTTAAAGCTTTGTCTTTTTAAAATCGGCAGCTTAGTCACCTCCAGGGATTCAGACAACATAGTCAGTGAATAGTCATCATCTGCTGCAATCTTCAACAAGTTGCTGTGCACACCCCTGTAGGTGTCCCTGTTGAAGGATCTTATTTAATTCAGGTCTATGTGAAATGTATGTTTCTCTCTACTCAGCAACTGGATTAAGGTGAAAAATACAGCAAGTTGTTATGGTTTGTAAACTCTGATTTCCTGCAGGAGCTTGTAGAAAAAACAAAGGTCTCAATTTCCAAGCTGGCAGCACTGTTGAAACCATGACAGAAGCCATGACAGATTGCAGCAGAGCAGCAGGGTCCAAGGAGTGTACACTACCACCCTGGACTGTAGACTCTCTTCTACCTGGAAGGCATCTAGAAGCGTGATCTCTGACCTTTAATAAGGAAAGACCTTAAGAAAAGTGCTCAAAAGGCAAAAGATGCTTAAGTACACAGGCCTAAAGTGATGCTATACACCACTTAAACTGAAGAACCTGCCTCTCATGCCACAGTGTAAGGTTACACTGGGAGAATTCAACAGAATATTTGCTCCGTGCTTGCGCTAAACTATATCAACAACCATTCTCCATACTCTGTCCATAATAAATCTGGAAGTAAAAAGGTTTCTGAGGTGATGCTGCCTTTGCCCTAGCAGAACTAACTCTGCCAGCTTATGAACAGAGACGTAACTTCCGAATATGTTACTGGCAAAGGTGGTCAGAGAGTCTGTATTGCATTGACAGAGTGATCATAGTGCCTCTGTTTTTACCTAGAAGTAAAGGAAAAAGGAGAGAGGTAAAGGGCCAACAGCTCCCCACCTAGTTTATGAAGGAATTTTCCAGAGTAAGGAAATTCCTCCTATTTTTATTTATTTCAAACAAAGGTAAAATTAGATTCTTAAGCCTTTCTTCACTTTTTAAAGAAAACTACTGGCCTTCCATTTAACTACCTACATCTTCCACACAAATCTGTTTTCACCTTAATGGTTGTGGTGCTCCCTGAAAAACTGGACCCCTGCAGAGCCCAAATGGGACACAATTACAGGTTTGGGTATGGTGCCGCACGCAGCTGAGTCACTTGTCTTTGCAGGGACTGCAGAAGAGCGTGTAAAGCCAACACCCAAGGTCCAATAAGAAAAGATGTACTCAAGACTTTTCTAGGCCTGGCAAGAGAGTCTAGGAGGAGTGCTGGGAATTTATTTCCTGGTACAGAAGACGGGTTGAAAAGTCCCTCTTCTCTGTGCATTAGCACTTATGTGATATGTAATCACTTACCCCTCACTTTAAAGAAATTCAAGAGAAGTTTTTCATAGCCTGAATGTTAGTGGACCTGTCATTCTGTAGAGACAGTAGCTACTGAGTTCTATACAAAATCCATTTCCCATAGCTCAAGTCAGCACCAGATTTGGCTGCAAGTCCCCAACAGGCAGGGACTAAATAGTTCAAATGAAGAAAGGACTTGGAAGCCTCAGTAAAATCTGGTCGGAAAGACATTTTAGTTTTTGCTCACAGCTTGGAAAACCAGGATTTGGCTCCAGAAACCATATAAAATATTAAAATATTCACTTTTTGTAAGATCATTTAACAAGAGAAGCCTCTCCATCCTTGACCATTCTTGATGATCACTGCTGTTTGTTTGTTGGTCTCTCTTAGTCTCTCAGTCCATGGCAGAGACAACACAACCCACTGTATCTTGACTGAGCTTCCAACTGGTCTACCACCATAGACAGGAAAATTTATTTAGAATGAAAGCTCTTTGTGGAAAATACAGTGTCTGTAATCACACAAAATCTAATAGCAAGAGGTACTAATTCCCACCTAGGACTCTTATATTGATTGTTGATTATGCTGATTGTTATCTCACAGACAGACATACACACTGTGCACAGGAGTTCTGTGCAAACTATATAGATTCCCGAATCCTGAGTCCAGACATATTGAAAACTTGCATTTTGTGAATTTTTGTCTCACATCCTCAGACAGGTATCTTGCACAGATGTAGTGTCATGTTCCTCCAGGAAGGAACAAATGGAACTTACCTCAACTTTGCCCCCTGTCACATATCACTATGTGAGTACAACAACAGTGGAAGCTTGTAGGAAGGAAGAGCACACAGTGTTTGTCATTAAACAATAATTAATAATTAAGCAATAACTGTACTAACTGTATCCCACCATGCCAGAGACAAACACACAAATTCAGTACGCTTTCTAACTGTCAGGCATAAAGTTTCTTGGAGGAGACAAACGATTTTCCACAAAGAGCTACTCAGGATTTATAACTTATTCAAATTATTTAAGTTTTTTTTTTCTTTTTTCTTTTTTTTTTTTCTGTTGAAGGACATGAGTTTGTCACACTACCAAGCTATCAGTATAAATGCAAAAGAAAACTTTGAGAGTACTCTCACCAGGATTTTCAAATGGCTTCACCCATTACCTCTAATATGAACAGAATTAAGTCACTATGTGCACATCCCCAGCTCATACTCTTCCAGTGCATTACAATAACCTTTACAGCCCACATCACTGATCTGGCAAGCATCTGTCTCTTGCACCACTGAAATCATCTGTAATCTACTTTTGACAAGGGTCAGCTTGCCTCCAAAATCACTGCTCTGCACAGCCCCTAGAAACAACAGATTTTCCCCATCAGAGCAACTAAAATGTTAAAGATGACAAGCTGCAAGATTGGATACATACCACAAAGAAAAGAGGGCACAACACTAAGGTCTTACAGCAAGCTGAGTTTTGCTTGGCATAGCATGCACGGTGCCACTACAATCAGGTCACAGCAAGGCAGCTAGCAGTGACAGTATTGAAACTCCTGTCCCTGAAATGCTGGGTTTTTCCTAGGTATCCCTCCAGTCAAGCAAGGATGAATTGACAGAAGTGCTCCAGCCTGTAGACAGACCACAGTGAATTCACAGGCAAGCAGGTTGCTCTGCAAAAGTGAAAGATGTAGCCTGAAGGAGTGGTACTACTGATCAGTACAAGCCACTCTGCCTGTGCTCTCCACAGTCCCCTGAAAATCAAATTAACAACTGCCTATTGCCAAGCAGGGGTGGGAAGATGGAGACCTCTGTCCCCTTTTTGCATAGCAGATAGCCTACAAGAGCTTCCAAGATGGACACCTGAAGGTCAGGATGCCATCCAGAGGGACCTTGATAAGCTCAAAAAGTGGGCCCATGGGAATCTCATGAGGTTTAACAAGACCAAATTGAAAGTGCTGCCTGTGGGTCAGGACACTCCCAGTATCAGCACAGGCTAGGGATGAACGGATATAGAGCAGCCCTGTGAGCAGGACTGGGGGGTGCTGGTGGGTGAGAGGCTGGGCATGATCCAGCCAGGGGCACTCCCAGCCCAGAGAGCCAAACGTGCCCTGGGCTGCATCCAGAGCAGCGTGGGCAGCAGGGCAGGGAGGGGATTCTGCTCCGCCTGGAACCTGCATCCAGCTCTGGGCTCCCAGCACAGGAAGGACACGGACCTGATAGACTGTCCAGAGGAGGCCACCAAGATGTTGAGATGGATGGAGCACCTCTCCTGTACGAAAAGGCTGAGGGAACTGGGATTGCTGAGTCTGAAAAAGAGGAGGCTGCAGGGTGACCTAATTCCAGCCTACCAGTACCTGATGCAAGATCCTACCTGATGCACCTGATCCTACAAGAAATACAGAGAGGGGCTTTTGACAAGAGTATGTAGAAATAGGACAAGGGGGAATGGCTTCAAACCAAAAGACAGTAGCTTTAGACTAGATGTTAGAAAGAAATTCTTTACTGTGAGAAGTTGTCTTGAAGTACTGCATGTCCCATCACTGGGAGTGTTCAAGGTCAGGCTGGACAGGGCTCTGAGCAACCTATTCTAGTGAAAAGTGTCCCTGGCATGGTGGTTGGGATGAGATGGTCTGTGAGGTCCCTTCCAACCCAAGCCATTCCACCACTCTGTGATTATAAGACTCCCATGAGCATGGGTGAGGGATAGGATGTGCTGGTAACAATCAGTAACATTACAAGCTCTTTCATTACTCTAATGTCTGAAGTGGCAAACTGCTGGGTTCCACTAGAGGATAAAGTGTTTTGTCTGCAAATGGCTACATTTTCTGTGTCTGGGTTTGATGGGAAGAAGGACACTCAACCTCTTGCCACCCTCCAAACAATCCAAACTCAAACTGTCTTCTATGTAGCTTGTACCACCTGAAGGAAGAGTCTGAAGAGAAAAATAGCTTTGAGTCTACTTTTGAGAGATGTCATAGAAAGCATCATAGTATCAAGGAGCTCTTTCTAGAGGTATCTCTACGCAAAATCTGGTTTGTGGTTCTATGACTTATATTAGCCTGCTCACCCCTGTTGTGAGCAAAAGCACACAAAACCATCATTGATGAAGCACTTTTGTGAAAAGAAGGGAAAAAACACCAAATACTAGAATTAAAGGTATACGTCACAGAAAGAAGATTTTCAACCAAAGGCTAGGAAACCAGCATTTTTTCACCAGGTGCCTCCAGGCCCCAGATTTGCTCTGTTCTGTACTGTGGTAATCATGACAAAAAGCAAGCCTTTTCCTTGTATATTTCTTTCTGCCAAAGGCTCCCTTACCCCTCCCTATGGAGGAAGGGTCTCTTCCTCCATAGACATGGCTGTCATGGCCCTTACTTATAAAGGAAAGGTATTTATTCATCATAACTCTGCAAAGCATGTAGTAAGTCAGTAGGTTGTCTCTAACAGCTATGAGGAAGAGTAATAGGCAGCTGGAACACAATATAATCTTGTTTGCCACCCACAGAATATATAGTTTTCTCCCCATAATCTACTCTTTTTCTTCAGGAACTTTTACTTCAATGGCAGACTGCCAAGGGAGAATCCAGAAGAATTATTTTTTATAAATCATACCTTTGCTCTAGTGTTTCAGACATGAATTACAGGAATTTTTTCTGGCATAACAGCTGGTAGCAACAGCTGGATCCCATGTCCCTTCCCTGGAGCAGGAGTGTACCCCATAGCACAACTGGTCATTTAGTTCTAGATACCATCTTGCCAGGCTGTCATCACGTGGAAGGCAAAGCAGTAAGAGATTGAGGATTCTCTGCTTTTTTGTACAAGTTATTCTTGTATTGGGAAGTTGCAAACAGTGAGAAGATCTGCTGAGGACTATGCTGAAATCTTTTCATCATAGAGCAGCATGGCCAAAGGAAAATATCCTGAGGTATCAATACCAGAGAGAATTTGAGTATGAAGGGGAAGCACTGTCTACAGGTGGTCTCCTAAAATTTTATTTAAAAGAAATTCTGATTCCTGGAGTCATGATTTCTCTTCTGGTCTGCCTTGGGAGCTGTACAATGCTATGCCGTTCCTTGCATTTTAAGGTTTCATGTTAACAAATATAATACAGCCAGAAAAAACCAAGCATAATTTCTTCTGAGTCCTTCCCCACATTATTATTTTCTAGAAACCAATATAATTAAATAGGTCAGAGTAACTGATGATCCATAGAGTCTGCTTCCTGTGGGTGATTTATCACTTCTACTATTTTTGAGCACTCTTCTGAGAACTGGAGATATGTTTTGATAAAGATACCATCTTCTAGGCATGGATACAAATAGTGAGTCAGTCTATTCATATTAATGTCACAAGAATGACCACATCCAAGCCAGTATGAGGCAAAGGTCTCTGCAATGCATGTTTTCTGTTTGTTACCAACAATTTAATCTGTTTGCGTGAGACAATTAAGGGACCAGGCTAGACTCTCAGGCCATGCATATCACACTTTAATCCTGTTGCCAGGGTTTATGCCTCAAATATGTACTTTACTGGAAGATGCCTGTTTGTTTTCCTGTAACTAGCTTGGTAGAGCTGGTTATTCTACAGATCACATGGCTCACATTCCTCCTGGAAGTCACTTTGAGAGCTGCAATTTTCAGCAGCAACCTCAAATAAAAATTTCCTTAGGCAAAAAAATTCTCGTCCTGCTCTTCTCATCTTAGCGGATGTCTATTTTATGGTTTTTTGTGTTTGTGGGCCTTAAAGTTTAGCAAATAGTAAAATGGTGGACATTAAAGCAATTTCAAGAACCAAAGAGTCAGTATAGACAAAAAAGATTGTCAAATACTCTTGGATTACATACATCTGCTTTATGACTCACATCTCCAAATAATATTTTTCCTCAGCCTAGACTTCCTCCTAGTCTTCAGGCAATCCCTTTCCCTAATAAAGACACATTGCCCTTGAAGAGGAGCATGTAAGAACAGCACATGAAGAACTGACCAAGACATGGCAGATTTCACAGCACCTGTCAATTTTCCCAATGGCCCATGCCATAATTCCTTTATTTAAACTATAATTCCTTTTCCGTATTTATCTCAGTAACACAACTCAGGGCAATGGTTCCTGTGCAGCCTGAAGTTTACCACTTCCTTTTCATTCATTCTCCTTTTACCTGAATAAGGTCTTGTCCGTATTTTTTCTTGTTTGCTTGTTTTGACCACAGCAGTATGAACAGGTCTAATAAACTTTGCCTCATTTCCTGCTGTCATATGGGTGTTTATGTGTTTATGAACCAATATGCAGATGTCACCAAAGTCCTTTTGCTAAATTGCAGAACTACAGTCCACCTATACCCCATCGTAATATCAGTTCTTTTTTTCCTTTTTCATATGAGCAGTATTAATCCCTGATAATCTGCTTTAAATGCTGAGAATGACTAACAGTCTGCAATAGAAAATAGCAGTGCTGACTTCTGAATACCCACCTTTGCTCAGGGACCTCTGAATTGAACTCAACACAACCAAAGACTGCATCCCATTTATGCAAATGGGCCTGTACTCAGAGTACATAAAATAATAATAAAATATGGACCTCTAAAACTCAAGGCTTTTACTTTTTCTATCATCTATTTTCATCATGGCCCTACTTCGGCTGAAAATGTAATGCCTTAGTGTTCCTTGAGGACACTGAATGGTATTAAGGCATTCTTTGTGGGACACTGGATGGCACTAGTATCCAAAATACCACTGCCAGCCCACCATTTGTTTCGCCAAAAACAAGACATTGACTTAAAAAATCTAAAGAGGCAAAACAGCAGTCCCTTGGCACCTGGTAACACTGCATCTATGTCTGCCAAAATTGCACAGGTCACAGGAAAAGTGGCATAAACCACTGCAAAATATGTCACTTCACTGTTTGCTGCAGCTTTACAGCAGAAATTTGAGCTGCACAAAACCTTTGTGATCATACTGCTATACTTGAAAAGGTATTAAGAAATTGATTAATTCTGCTTAGATGTTGGATACATGCAACTCCCTGTGGACTGAATTAGGGGAGGAGGGAATAAATGAAAGTAGCATGTCACTTTCTTCTTTTCATCCATGCATTAGAAATGGTCTACCTACTTCTGCTATATTAGTGCTTGGATAAAATCCTGTGGAGCTTTTTTGTAAGCAAGGATGACATTGGAATTTGGTGAAATTATGCTGGACTAAAGGTAAGACAAGCATGCTACCCCTGGTCTCAATGGTATTGATGGATGTGTTCACAGCAAAATTTCTCACTTGGATTTGAAGAGTGAGGTGCTATACTTTCATTTAAGTATTTTGTCTTAGGAAAGGCACTTGTTGTCTGATTCAGCCTTGTCTGCAATTTAGAGATAAAATGAGAAATGGGGATTTTCAAATTTGTTTTTTACCATGCAACACTCAAGACACACTGGAGACACTACAACTGGAACATCTCTTTTCAAGGACGAACAAATAGAAACAATTTTACATGTGGTGTCTGCAAAGCAGCCATAGCTGAGTGGCAAACTTGCTTCAGTATCTCAACACATCAGGGCCTCTGCAAAGTGCTTAAAGCTCTGTGAAAAATCCATTATTTCCAACGAAATGGCAGCCAGGGCAGCAACATGCCATCCTTTTATACTCACCCAACAGGAGCCATTCTTCATTTTCCTTCACATCACAAATAGGGAAAGTTGTCTTAGATTTAATACTATCAGAATAGATGCTAAGCCCAGAAAATGCTACATTTCAAACAGATAACCTGTCTTTCAGCAACCACTTTGCCCATAAAGAGACAAACGTAGGGGCAAAAGGAGAAGGCAGGAATGGTGAAAGAGAAGATGGTAAATATCAGCTACAACAGACAAAAGGGCTCTGTTGCAGAGTGCAAATGAAGCACAGCTGGTTTACAGCTGCACTGTATTCCCCTAGAAGGTAGGGCACTGGAGAAATGCTGTAATGCTTTCGTTACTGTCAGGATGGTACAACAGACTGGATGGACTGAATGGCCCTTTCTCTGATGCCCATAAAAATGATCATAAAAAATCCATTAGTTCCCTGCATCCTCGTGCGTCCTGAGACAGGTTGTCATGCGTAATATGGTAGGCAGACTCTGCTGCTCTGCTTTCAAGGGATTCACAGGCAAAAGTCTTGGAGTAACATCCCAAAATCTGATTTTGAGGACAGACCAGAATCATTTCAGGCGGGAAATTGAAAGCAAAGATAAGAGTATTACGCTGGCTGCAAAGCAAGCTGGAACTATTGACAAGCTTTAACCTTTTAGCATCAGTGGGCTCGAGCCCACTCTGCCTGTCATTTTCTTAAGCTCATGGTTTCAAACCTGGCTCTATACAGTTTTTTGTATCTTCCCACCTAATGAATTATTGCATGAGCCTCCTGAAGACTGCACACAATTACATCATTACAACTCTCTCTCACTTTTCTTGGCCCACACATTCATGTCAATACCTCTGTATCTCATTTCCTCCTTCCTGTGATTATAATTGAAATCTACTGAGATAAGATGGAATGATTATGAGTTCAAAGGCTTTTGACAAAAAGTACCCTGCTGTTTATGCCTCACTTGAGGAAGCTTTTGCATATTTGTGTCAGTCCCTTGTCTCCCTGAGATAGGTGTCTGGCTGCTGCATGAAATGGGGGCATGGTCTATAAAATGCAGTGGTACCAAAGCTGAAAGCGAGCTCCTTGTGTTTGCATTTGTTGTCTGAGATGACAAATGAAAAATAGTAACAGTTAACAGTAACTATGCCTCAGACACAAGTCATTGTTTGTGCAGTGGAGGAAGCAGAGCATTCTGAAGTCTGGAGGCTCCTCCTTTGAGCTATTAAGACCTTAGCTCTATTCCTGATGTGATACAGTAGTCTCCTTCTAACTAGGATTGCGTATGATAAATTCTACCAACTATAAAAAGCTTCTAGAAGTGACTATGAAACGAAGAATATAATTTTTTCCCACCAGGAGTATATCATGAGCCACTCTGAGTGTAGATGTCAACAGCTTCTTTGTTGAATTTCTCCCAGAAGACTCAAAGCTGGGAGAAATCAAAAGCACCAGCTTCCTCCTTCTGAAGTTCTGCAAGAGCCTTTGAGGTTTTGCTATTAGCAGCCTCCTTCTGCAAACTGTTTATTCCAAGGAACATTCATTCCCCAAATTAAGGTCAGCTAAGGGTTTCCTTAAGGCAGCCGAGCCATTGTCATCTCTGCTGGAAGGGCCCAGACAGAGATGCAGTTTTGGGATTACTGTCACAGGCATGTGCTGTAGATGTGGCTCAAACCCAAAACCTAACTTAAAATGCTGTAGTGCCAAAGGAAGCTCATGTTTTACTCCAAAGATAAACAACTGCTTTCTGTTGCTTTCCAAAAGCGGGATATCCATCTCTACATCCCACTAAGCTCATCAGAGAAATAACTGGTTTATCTTCCAACAAGAAGCTATACATGTGCTAGTAGGTTACACACCTAAAGATGAGCTTGAAGGCTTTTTCCTCTGTGCCTTTCACACACCACTACAGCTGTTTGTACAGCACAATATACGACAGTCAAACTTTGCAGGTAGGCCTTGTGCTTTTCACCACAGCCAGGCTTCAACACTTCCCTGAAAACAGACTTTTTAACCTATATTAATTGATTCTACAATAATAAAAACCCCAGACCCTTTTTTTAGTTGCTTCACAAACTAAAGCAAATAATGAGAATTCTTTAACTAAATTTCTCTGTGGCTAGAAATTAACTGACACAGAGCTGGCAATTTCTATATGAGGGGATGTATAGATGACCTAAACAGAGTTATTACATAGAGATGTGATGCTCCTGTCGTGAGTCCAGCATAAAGTTACAAAGATGGTGAGAGGATTGGAGCATTTCTCTTACATGGAAATGCAGAGGCAATGAGTCCTCTTCTGCTTGGAGAAGTGACAACACAGAAGGGACCTCACCAACATCTATAAATATCTGAGGGTAGGATATCAAGAGGATGGAGCCAGGCTCTGCTCAGTGATGCCATGCAATAGGGCAAGCAGCAGAAAGAGGAAGTTCCACCTGAACATGCAGAAGAACTCCTTTACTGTGTGGGTGACTGAGAACTGCAACTGGTTGCCCAGAGAGGTTGTTGAGTCTCCCACACTGGAAATACTCAAGCATTATCTGGACACAATCCCGTGCAATTTGCTCTAGTGGTCCCTGCTTGAGGAGGAAGGTTGGGCTAGATGACCTCCAGTGGTCCCTTCCATTCTCATTCATCCTATAATTCTGTGATCAGGGACAGCCATCTGGGATCAGAAAGGCTTGAACGAGACTGTAGGTTGACAGACCAACAGTTTTTCCATGGATATCATCCAAAGAAGATGTCTAACATCTATCTGTGCATGAAACACATTTCCCCATACATAATGAAAACTGCAAAGCTCTTTTTGCTATTCAGCCTAAGTCCCAGATCTTAAAAATTACAGCACATGAGTTCAACTACTGCAAAGACAGGGTATTTTTTTCATCTTCTCCATCAAGCTTCCTGCACAGGTTGAGCTCTGCAAGTAATTTCCAGCAATTAATCAAAAAACAAGTCTGTGGAACACTACCTTCTGTTTTCCAGATATTTCCAGTCAAATTAACACTTAATTTTTCCACTTCCTATTCTCCTGCTAAGTTTTGTTATTTTGGGGAATCCACATTATGTTGGCTAAAAGCAGTCATGAAAACGGATGATGGATCCGCAAATCCTTTGGCAATCCACTTTATGCACATTTTATACTGATAGCATCCCCACAGAAAAAAAACCCAACCTTCTTTCCTATATATAGTTATCTTATAGTTATCTAGTGTATCATCTCCCTTTTCTGTTTTCAATTTGTTATATAGGAACAAATGTTATCCATAAAAGCGTTTAATTTTTAAAAGTGAAATTTTTTCAGAAGATTTTATAAAAATTTATTCAATAAATACAGAACTTTCCAAATACATTTTGCCTGGAACCTCAGTTCTCACCTTCCAAAGCAATGATCACTTAAAACCTATGTGAATGTAAGTACAGGCTCATATCTGCTTTCTAAAGGACTTCACTGTTGCAGCAATTACTGCTTTCCAGCTGCTTGCAACGGCCTTCTTTGGTCTGCAACTGTGTGTCTGCTCTGAGGTGTCTTTTTTCTGTGGAATGTCAACCACCTTGGTTTAAATGGAGAAGATAGGTTTTTCATTCCACCATCTGGGGAGGATCTAGCAAAATACTGTCCAGCATAGTGGCAGTTGTCACCTCCTCAGGGCTTCAGCTGGGCCTGGAGCACCTGACTATACATCTCCACTCCTACACACTTCCGTTGCATTTGTGCAACATGAAATAAAAGCATGAGGTATTCTTGAAATTGCTGATCTTAATCCAGTCCTTGTGTCTCTGTGTGGGTCTACTGGACCTACTACTGGTGTACGAATTTTCTCCACTTCGGTTCAGCTACAAAGATCTTAACCTGCATTAAGTTTTTCTAATTACGATTTTTAAAAGATTTAACTCTTCTATAGTGCAATACAAGCACAGAGAATATGATCTTCAATCAGTACCTAAGCAATATTGGAGTGTCCTTTACAGCACAGATGTGTACCACTGTTCAAGGTATGGCTTTCCAGGGTACAAAAGGGGCTTGCTGTTTCCCTCTCCTCACTGTCCCTTTTGAGTGTTTGCATAGTGTAGACAACCAACCAAAGTGATTAAGAGAAAATAACAGCTGGTCAGCCAACAGGTGCCTGCTCCTAGTGTCTTGCAGAAGCCTTCTGAAACAAGCTGGAGATCACCGTCTGACACCATGTGTACCGGCAGCTCCAGCAGTAGAGGGGTGTGGGCATTCACTGCACAGCTTCTGGCTGGCCAAAATGCAGATGAGATCCTCTAAGTACATTTTCAGACATCAGTCCCTCAGATACCAAAAAATGGCAAGTCTGATATTTCTTAATGAATACTCCAGACTTAAAATAATTGAGCTTGCCTCTGTTAGCATTCCAGTCTGATCCTATTAAAAATGAAGCAAATTTTATCTTGATTATGTCTGGGATTCATAAAAGGCTGGATTCTCTTTCCTGCCTGCCATGCTTTTTTAGCAACTGCCAGTTCCTGTATATCAGGAAAGCAAAATTACGCTGAAAAAGGACAGTTTTGGACCTACAATGTCACCGGCATATGAAACACAATTCATTGTGGGGTTCCTATGCCATTCTGACTCATCATTGCTCATGGCTGGCCAGAGTCATGATGAGTGACATCTTCACCAGACCTGATTGATCTCATTGAGCTATGAGACAGTTATATGCAGCTACATGCTACTTGTTAAGGTCTGTTTTAGAGTGTGTGTCCCCCTGCTACAACAGACTTGCAAAACAAAATGATCTGTGGGTCATATGCAGCCCACAAACCAAATTTTCTATTTCATCATATAGTTCTTTCACAGTAGGGCAACTGCATTTGTGTCCATTTTAGAAGATGAGCTGACAATGAAGAGCTGAACACAAGCAACACACAGTATGACTTAAGTAGGGGGCCACTGCAGGAACGAAAAATTAGCATTTTCATTTTTAAGCTATTCCATAAAGCATGTTTGTGTTTCATCTAATGAATACTGTCTGCTCATTAATCAGAAATAAATAAAGTATTTAAATACCAAAATATTTCAACAGATTATAAAGAGTTATGAATTTTTACTTTTTGGATTAAGTGTTTCTTCTTCATTTTTGAAAGGACACTGTGAAGTTTTTGAAATCCTGTTGAGTGAGAGGAATTCTTGTCCTCTTACCATGTCTAGTTACCAGACCACATATTTCAGGTCAAGAACGCACATAAACTACACAGCCTTTTCCTGCAGCTGCACAGAATAATAAAAGGAGCTGCAAATAATAATTTATTCATTTTCCCACAGATTCTCAGAAAGCACTGATTTTTTCCCCCCAACCAAATAGAAATTTTTGTCTTCTTTACATTCTTCTCTACAGAAACCTTTCTCTGCTTTCTGACAGATCACTTGGCTGTTTGTGCATTGCTAATATTTTCTTATGTTGGCTTCTAAAACCTAGTCAGGCAGCTGTGAATGGCAGTGATTTAATTGGTTCAACACAAAAAGAAACAACCCTGAACAGTCAAATTTTATGAAGTGCATGTTACATATTTTTGTGCCATGACTGCCAGCCCTTGTGATAGTCTCTCAGGCTTTCCAAGACCTCTGGGCCCAGCACAGATACCTTAACAAAACTGTTTGGTACTTGCAGAAGTGCTACGATGGGGATGACAAAAACTACTATGATTTGCTAACAGGTGGCTAGAAGAAGTTGCTGATGGCAGGATTCCTAAGCCAAGAGACAGTTTGTAGTGGTGTCATGGTTTGACACTGGCCAGATGCTGGGCACTCATGAAAACTGTTCACTCTTCTCTGCTGTAGCTGAGCAGAGGAGGGGAAAAAAACCAAAGGGATCGTGAACAGAGATAAGGACTGGGAGAAAACACTTTAAGGGCAAAATAGGCTCAAATTTAAAGGCATAAAGTAAATTTATTATTACCACAGTCAGAGGAGGATAATGAGGAATAAAATAAGCCTTTAAAACATCTTTTTCCCCCAGCGCTTCCCTTCTTCCCACCCACTGCACAGGGAGACAGGACGTGGGGAAGGGGGGGTTGTCAGTTCCTTACCCGATATCTTTTCAGGTTGTTCACAAGAGAGAAGGCTTTTCTTTACTATGCTGGGACTACCTCCCATGGGCAAAACAGTTTTTCCAGAATGGCTGTGTTGTGGGTCACTCATTCAATGGCGTGCAGTTTTTCAAGAATAACCTGCTCTAATTTGGAAGCAAGGGCCCTTTTTCTCTGTCTGTGGAAGCAGGGACCCTTTCTCTATCTTCAAGTCTCCCAGTGGATTACAGCTTTTTTCGGCCTCCACTCAGTCTGCTGTGGGCACCTTTCCCATGGGCTGCAAATGAACTTCTGCACTCCCTGAGGACTTCATGGATTACAGAGGGACAGTTTGTTTCACTATCCTCCTCATCAGGGCTTGCAGAGGAATTTTGACTGTGATGTTTGGAGCCTCCTCCCCCTCTTTCTTTTCACTGAACCTTCATGCTGCCATGCTGTCTTCCTCCACATGTTCTCACTTTCCCCTCTTTCTCTGACTAAAAGAAAAATTGCTGTTTATATCTACCATTGTCAACAAGTTTCACCAATTCAAAGATTCTTGCAATGTCTCACAGTGCTAAGAGGTGAATCTCGTCCAGGCTCTGTGCCAGGGAATCTCTAACCACGCTTCTGCCACCGGCCACATGGCCTTCCCCACCACTGTGCAAGTGGCTGCGGTTGCCGCAGCTCTGGTGCTATTTAACACCTCCCTTCATGTGGGGCACTGAGATGGAGAAGCTGCTGCTGCCACTGCCCCCCCGCCCTTCTACCCGCAGAGCAGTTGGATAGAGGTGGCCAAGCAGGCAAAGCTCGCCACAGGTCATGCCAAAACAGTGGCAGCAGCAGTGCATCACTGAGTGTTGCACTGGGATGCCCCAGCGGTGGCGGCTCACCACCCCTGGAAAAACTCACTGCATGCTGCTTTGATTTCCTTCTTAAATATGTCATCACAGAGGAGTTACCAACCTCTCTAATTGGGCCAGTGGCTTGTCCATCTTCAGACACATCAGAGGCTTTGCTGGACATATGGATGCTCCCAGCAGCTTCTCACACAAGCCACTTCTGTGGCTTTCCCGTGGTACTAAAACGTCTAAATCAGCACAAGTGTTCAACCTCTTGCACTTGGCACAATGAGGTTTTTTACAAAGGAGCAGCCCACCTTGGTTCTCTACTAGTATCTAGTCAAAAGAAATGCTCTTAGAGCATTTTTAAGGCTATCCTTTGAGTATTTTCAGGGTAGGTGAGCAGTCAGTCACTTAAATTTTGTGTGACAGATAGTTCATAAGGATAGTCTAGTCTTTAAGCAACAGTGCCTTACACTCCACACAGGAAGCTAAGTGCTGGTGCCCACCATCTTCAGTAGGAACACAGAGCCATGAGACCTTTGTGGGGCTGGATACGAATGCATACACACAAGGGTGAGTCGCTCTTACCACTCAGCAATTTCCAAATGTTTTTTGAAAGTTTTTCAGATGTTGTGAACCTCACCTTCAACGCAGGGTACCTACCATCTTGATGTCACTGAGCTAGCGCTACCCAGCTCAGGCAGGAAGGGGAACACTGAGGATAGCAACACCTCCCTAACACAGCCCTCTTTGACTTGAGTAATATGGTGCCCAACAAAGGAGTCTTACTCTCTTTGACCATTGACGCCTCAGGTAAAATTCATACCTGAGCATTTCTGCTATACCATCTCCCTCCTTTTTATCTTGGATAAATCGAAATACCACAATGTCTGCCTGTCTCTGTGCTGTGCCCTGTTACTGTCAAATCCTGCAGATTTGAGATGGTACCATACTCTACAGGACAGCTTTGAAACACTGCCTGGTTGGAAGTTGTCTCAGTCTTTATATTTCACCATTCTGCATTATAGCAATGCTCAGAGGACTCAAAACCAGAAAATAGAACTGCCCAGTTACCTAAAATTTCTTACAGACACCACATTGTACTTTTCTAGAGGCCCCCTAAAAGCAATGAAACAAGGCTTGCAAGCTCAAAGAGCATTTAAACTAAAATTTGTTCTGGTTTTAGAAAGGAGAGATGTGATTTAATGCTTATTCCTATAACCTTCGTCTCCCTTCCTGAATAAGCAGATGTCACATGGTATTGTCACAGATGCAGATTTGGAAAACCTTCCCCTGCCAGCTATCTCAATACTCAAACAACATTTTGGTGACAGCATTTTGGTGGCTTTTTATGAGGAACAATCATGTGTTACACCAGGAAAGATAAAATTCGTCCTGTATCACATGTGAAAAGTTGTCACTACTCTGGGTTAGCTCTGCAGATACACAAAGATCTGGTTTTTTGTAGGCAGACATCAATTCTCCAGTTCTTCTCTATCATTTGCATGTTCTTGCCATGCCCTGTGAAGAGTCTCATATGCAATGTGGCATCACAACAGCTATTTTTCAAGGCATAGTGTGAGCAAAATCATACTTTTTTATGCTAAATAAATATTGTGAGAGAGAAAAGTACATTTAACCTGTTATGCATTGATAAATTGGAGCAGGGAGCAAAAGGCAGATATATTAGCTTAACAGGGCACTGCTAATTTTTATAATCAAACTTTAGCTGACTTGCAAGAGAAACAATTTTTTTATTTTGTATCTTGAAATTCTGACTTACTCTGAAGCAACAATTAAGCTTAGGAGTAATATGTATTTCCATCTGCACTACAGTATTACCAAGAAGCCAGAGATAATGAGACAAAACTCCAGATTCATTTATAGCAAGTATCAGATTTCCACCTGAAAACACACAGCAATCTTTACTCATACGTAACCTCCGTCATATTGAAATTCAATTGTATTTTATCCTGCTACAGTTATTTTCTAAGATGTGGTCACTATGAAAGGAGTCTTTAGTTAATTGTAGCTATAGGCTCTCCATCTTAACTTTGCATCTGCTCTCAGTTTAGGTCTCAAACGGTAAGTTTCTGATACTTAACTAAACTTCTTTTAAGCTAAAAGAAGATCACATCCTCTGCAGATCTGTTAGTAAAAGTCTCAAATATCACTGTAGGCAATGCACAGGAGGAATATCAAAACCAATGTGGCTAGTCCTGTTTTGGGCTTTTTAGTTGGCTAGCCAACTCTTGTGATTTTGTAAAAAGTTTCACAATATTTCCTATTTTTCTTAAAACCTTAGCTGTACAGTTATATAACTAGATGGGAATCTTAGCTTTTGTATTTCAAAAGGAATTGAAGAATCCTTATGAATGCAGTGAAGAGTTAGAAGTATGATTGAACTGTGGAAAATAATTTAAAAACTATCTAAAATATTGCAATGGGTTTTTAAATTACCTGTATTTTACAAGCCAGATCTCCACTTCATTATGGAATCGGCATATAACCATATTCTTCCATGCAAACGGGTAAGAATGAACAGCCCTCTTTTACTGCACTGTGATCCTTTTGTTCCCCTACACAGCGGCAATGTTATGACTCCACAGCTCCAGCTGGGCACCTTGGTGTGCTTAACAGTGTCACAGGCAGATCATTTCCGTGAGATGACACTTTATTTTCTAAATATCTTTGCCATCAGCTTGATCTGATGTCAGTAACACATTGTCATCAGGAAACAAGGATGATAAGTTTAAAGCAATAGAGTTGCCAAGGAAGTGACTGAATGCAAATTAAATCTTAACTCTTGCTCAGATATACATGATTTTCTTTTTCAAATGTCCGTAGCATTTTTACAAGTCTTCTGCATCATTTTACAATCTAAAGGTGGAAAAAAGAGTAGTTCTTACAAAGCTTTCCCTCCCCTCTCTTTTCCCTACAACTTTAAGCAGTACTTATAAAATAGTGAGCATGCCAAGAATTTCCTTCTGGAGTAATTTCCTTTAAATTGTGAAATGAGGAAGATTTATCTGGTAATTGCTACGGATGGTTCTTGGATCTTGTAGTTGATTCTTCAGAAACAGAGTAGTCTGAAGAGACTGAATTACCAGGGGTAAAAAGTTTAATGGCAATTATGTACATAACCAATGTGTCTTATTTACCCTCTTCCAAAGGAAAACTGAGAGACAGTTTCAAATGCTGATAACAGAAACAAGAGAGTTAAGTTTTGAGTTCAAGGAAGATTTAGGAGAAGAGCTGAATTTCAGTCTTGGCATTTGCACAGACAGACATCAAAGAGGACAGGAAAATGAGAAGCTGGGATAGGGTGTAAGGATGGGTACATTTATAACTTTCCTTTCCTTTAGGTTTCTAAAACATTTTCTTATAGTGTGGAAACAGATGGGATCCACCCACTGGGAGTTTATGTAGATATGTTCACTACATTTAGAGATATATTATGAAAATATAACCCATCCCATACAGAAATGTAAGGGAGTGGGGGCACAAGAGAGTATGTATTTTCAAGGTCGCATCTTTAATTTAGACCCTTTCCTATTGTAAGCTGAATGCTGAACTCTGCAAATCTGTTCAAAAATTTGCATTCTGCAGGAAAACTTCAATTCAGGTTGATCATGGATGAATAAAAGAAACACGACAAACAGTAAGGATGTTAAAAATGTCCAAGTACAGCCATACAAAGGATGAAACAGGAGCTCTTCAGTTTTCTTATCAAGGGGAAGGAAAAAAACTTAAAGAAAGTATGGCATTAACAATGGATTTTTCCATGATAAGGTATCTTTTGACCACTGTAATTGCTACTACACTGTAATTGGGTGGTTTTTTTTGTGCTGCATCAAGCTGGGTCTTGATTGCCATCCAAATATGACAAGGCTTGAACTATCAATCAATACTTGAAGAAGATGACTTTATTTGTCTCCATTACAGTCAGTTGCCATGCTAAGGCACACCACTGGACTACTACAGTGCTTAGTTCAAAGACATGACAATGTCAAAAGTAAAGAAACAAAGCAGAAAAAATCTGATTAAGTCAGTCTGATAATGAAAAAATACAAGTTCAGTCACATCTGCAAACAGTTAAATCCCTGGTGCTTGGTAATGATATATCAAGTAGTAGAGAAAGACTAAATCTTTATGGATTCATTGAAAAGGAAGAAGGTTTAGAAATACTTTTCTAAAAAAACTGTTAACAGCATGTCTTGGCCCCCATGGAGTATTCAGTGGGAATGGCAGTAATACGCCTCTCTTCCATTTATAAGAAATTCTCCATAACAGAAGTAGGTATAGAAAAAAAATCTTCTTTTCTGATGCAACTTTTGACAAGTAAAAGTCCGCTGTAATGATCTTTTCTGCTGTCCTGTGCTGAACAACTGGCATTCTGAGAAGACAGACATACTAATAAAATAGGATGCTTATACCACTGCTTGTCATGAGGGTGCATCCTTATTGAGCAGCTAGCTGGCTGACAGTCCTGATAACTGCTGGTGCTTGAAAACTCTCTCTTCCTGCCATGAGGATTGCTAGGAAACTAGTGCCAACACATTCACCTTTTTGGTTTTCCTCTCTGAATCTTAACAGCCTTAAAACCCTCAAAGTTTCCCACCACCCGTCCAAGATCACAGCTTGAAAGTCAGAGGCAAAAATTATCCATTCCACTGCTAAGATTTTTGAAAATATATGCCACAGTTATGTCATTTGTAATGACTTGGACAGAACAGTTCTATACACCAGAAAATATTTCTGCCTCTGCTTCTCCTTCCTAAAGCCATTTTTTACTCATGGATTAAATTATTTCTTTCTTTCAAATGGTTATTACTTGCCATGGGGCAGTACCTTTGAATCTATCAGTAGAAACGCAGAGAAATCAAGCTAGATCCATAGCTGCTGTGGCTGTAGAGAGGGAAAGGCAAGTTTCCTAGGTCATGCTAGACTGCGAGGGAATGTTCTTGCTTTGCTTCCCTAGAAACAAAGAAACATGGTATTCAGAGAATAATAGAAATGGTTTGGGTTGGAAGGGACCTTTTAGATGATGTGGTTCCAACCCCTCTGCCAAGTGCAAGGGCATCATTCACTACACCAGGTTGCTCACCCAATTTGGCTTTGAACACTCCAGGAATGGCATATCCACCATTTCTTGGGGCAACCTGTATGGGTGTGTCACCACCCTCACAGTAAAGAATCTATTCCTTATATCTAATCTAAACCTATTCTCTTTCAGTTTAAAGCTGTACTTCTTGTCCTGCCACTACATACCTTGGTAAAAACTCCCTCCCCATCTCTCTTCCCCGCTTAGGCACGGGAAGGTGCTATAAAGTCTCCCTGGATCCTTTTCTTCTCCAGGTACGGGAGAGGTGCTTCAGTCTCCAATTCCTCTTCATGGCCTCCCCTGGACTCGACCTAAAAATTTCATGTCTTTCTTACGCTGGGGGCCCCAGGGCTGGACACGGCACTCCAGATAGGTCTCACCGGAGAGGAGCAGAGAGGCAGAACCCTTTCCCTCACTTTGCTGGCCTTGCTGCTTTGGATGCAGCCCAGGACACTTTGGCTTTCTGGGCTCTGAGTGCATACTGACAGGGCATGTACAGCCTCTGATCCACTAGCAGCCCCAAGTCCTTCTCCCAGAAACTGCTCTCAATACTCCTCTGTCAAGCCTGTACTTGTGCTTGGGACTGCTCCAACACATGTGTAGGTCACAGCTGGTGCTGTAATACATCTCTTATGAGGACTTAGGAGCTTCTTAACTCTATCCCTTATTGCAGAGATCCTAACAAAACCTGTCCCTATACCCACCAAATTAAACTAGGCAAACAATTATAATGATCATGAACATCAACCAGAGGGACAAAAGCCATATCAGCAGGCTGGATCAAAGTTTCCTCTTTGCACCAGGTGTCTCTGCAGTGGAGTCACCAGGTAGACATTAATACAAATTCTGGTCCTCAGACACCTCTGAAGGATCCCTGAAAGTGTGTTATTGGTATGGCTGCTCGCATGCACAAGGTAGGAGTAAGGAAGAAAACTGATGGGTTAACTGATTACACATGCTGTAGTCACAGAACATACATGACATGACTGAGGAACAGCAGTGCAGCCCATGTAGGAAGATTCAGTCCTTTGATGCCAGCTAATCAAAATGTATGAAAGCTCTAGAGAAACAGCTTTGCTGAAGGCCTTGCTGGCATGGCCTATGGAGGTGGTGCAGATCTTGGGCACTAAAGGATCAGAGTGCAGACAAGATGCCCACACAGGATCTTCCAGCACCCTAACAGAAGCAGGTCAGTGGACTGTGTTTTTCAGTGCAGGGTGGGAACTTTTGACAACAGAGGTTAACATGGACCCGGGCAGTAGGGATGCGGAGCGGGCCACCCGATGAGTCAAAAAGAGGGTTCAGCTTCCTGAATGTCTTGGGTAAATGATTTCACCTTTTTGTGCTCATTTCTCATCTTCCCTGCCCTGTGCTCTGTTGGAGGCTGATGCTGGGCACACATTTTCTGTTTTGCTGGCATGACGGGGTGTAGACCTCAGCTGTAGACCAGACTGCTCTAATGCCAGTCATGAACAATAGAGATTTATCTTCTGCACGGCCAAAGCAGAAAGAAAACTATTCTGAAACTATTCAGGAGGTGTTTAATGGTGTTTTGTTTGCCTCCTTTATAGCATCAAGCTTCATCAGCTGCTGAATACAGAATAATAAAGGTCTGGGAAGCACTTGTGCCTGAAATTCTACCTTGAAAGCACCATTTAGACTTGATATAGATTGTTTTCGCACTGCTTCTGTGCCATGGTAAGTATGACAACTCACGTTTTGTAGGGAAGCATGGGGCCACAAGTTCAGGGGGCATGAAAAACCCTGTAACTATGTGACAAACCAAAACTATTAGAGGGGATTTGATGGGGGTTTTTTTTCAGCAATGCTGTTGCCTCCAATGATATGCCTTTTATTCCTTACTAGTTAGTAAAGTTAGTTTCTCTCCCTCCTTTTATCTGAAGAAGGAGAAGCTGAAACAAATAAATATTGTTTTAAAAGTAAAGACCAAGGATGCAATCAATGTAAAAAGGGTAAGTAAGAGTAAGTTTTTCCTATCACTGTGTGCTGTTGTTCAATTTGCCACTTCTGAAACTGTCAGAATGAAGATTTACTTCGGATTTCTAGCAGATGCGAAAGTCAGACACACCAAAGTTTCACAATGTCTTTCAGATCAATACGAAGGTATTCTGAATAGAGGAAGCATTACATAACAACCTACCTTCCAAAAAATGGAGGCTTTGAAAAGCCTCAGGCTGAGTAAAGAGTTACTGGATACTTTCGACAATATTGCTCTTACTCATATGTCAGGAAAAAAGTGGGTAAATAGCTAGTCCTTGTCAGTACAACAGAAAAAAAAAAGTAATAAATCAAGTTTTTGATGGTGGTTGGCTGGAAAAAGACGCCTGAGTAAGGACACCAAGGAGAACAATACATGACTGTATTGCCTCCTTTCTGAAACGAAGTTTAGACTTCATGCTGAGCTTACTGAGTTTACTCTTTGGCACATATTTTTGAGTCAGATGGGGAGCTAATGGATGCCATACACCAGAGTATAGTGCAGAGGCAGCTGTGCTCATCCAAACTGCTCTCTGCTTCTCTCAACTGCTGATCTTGTAGCAAGTTACCAGCTTGTTTCCATTACCCTTGATATCTGTTGTACATCCATTCCAGTAATCTGATTTCTTACTATGAGGACATGTTTTGGATACCTAGCAGACCTAAAAGCCAGATGTGCATCTTTGTACAGATGTAGGTACTTCAGTGTATGACTTCAATATGCTCTAAATGATTGTAATTATTTCTTGACGTCTTTTAGCCAAGGAAAATATTTCCAACATTTTGTAGATGAGATACTCTATATTAATTTTTGAAAGACAATACAAATGGAAAGCTGAATGCCACTTACACGGTTACTTTTTGGAAAGTGATGCTCTTTACTTCAGTAAAAAAATACTCAACTCTTGAATCAGCCAAAACCACTGTTGCTATTACTCAAGTACCCAAAAGTATGTTTTATTTAGTTTGTTAAATTGAGAACTGGTCTGCAAAGATGGAGTTTTTAAGTCACACACTAATGTGATAGTTGTAACACTGTAAAACTCGGGATGCAATTACTACAATACAGAAAGAGGCTGTCACCAGCTTTGCCACATTTATTCTCTATTAAGTATTGAATATCTGCAATTCTGGATTGCACACCTGGAAACATGTAATGCTTCAGCAATATATCCACACACAAGCCAATTACTTACTGTTCATGGTTTAAGTCGGGCTATATTAAGCCAAAAAATTCTGCTGAAGAAGGACAAACAGCTTGAAATGGTGTTGGGATTTAATAATTTTCCTTTGTTTTTGGTTGTGGTTTTTTTTTTTTTTTTTTTTTTTGGTCTCTTAGGGAATTTTCCCCCATGCGTGTTGCTAGGAGACAATAACGGGATACTTAAGAGAGACAAAAGAAGTTGTCACAGCTCAGGGGAGGGGGTGTAGCTGGCTACTCTCTCTTCACCTGGGGTTTCACGGGGGGCAGAGATACTGTGAAGATTTAGACTGGGAAAACAGATTTGGGTGCAAATGCCCTATCTCTCTTGGGTTGTCAGCATTCGGAGGGGAGAGGGGCTGGGGTTGCTGTGGGGAGAATACATCAGCACTGTGGGGTTCTGTCTTCGGCTGCTTCTCTTGCGCCTTGAGTGGAGCTCCGCTCGTCAGAGAGCCGCTGCACTGGGACTTTATTAACACCCTACCTCACTAAAAAAAGGGACTTTTCTCCATCTGCTCGGGTGCCTCGGGTAAAACCCCAGGCCCCCGGGCCCACCTTCCCCTGCCCTGCTCAGAGCCGGGACGCTGCCGCCTCATCCCCGCCCCTTCTTTGCCACTGCTCCGTTTTTGTCACGCTGTAGCCCGCATCCCCTGCCTGCGCGACGTCCTGTGGCTCCCGCTACAGCTGCGGAGTTTGATACATCTCGTCCACCACCGCGGGACTTTTGCTCAACCCTGCCATCCCAGCCTGGTGCTCCCGACAGTCCCTCAGCGGAGCGAGCCCTCTCCAACATCCCGGCCCGTCTGGGCCGAGCCGCCATCGCCACAGCGCCCCCTGCAGGCGCGGGGAGGCACCGCCCCCGCCCCGCCCCCGGCAGCAGCAGCGCCCCTGCCGGCCGAGCCCGGAACTGCAGTAGAGGGAAAGCGCCGCGGCCGAGCAGGCCGGGCCCGAGCTCGGGTTCTGTGTGGGGTCAGTGCCGGGGCTGGTGATGTTTGTGTGCTTTATTGCACACACTGGTCATGAACTGCTGTTCCTATTGTCGCATCTTTGCCTGAGAGCCCCTTAGGTTCAAAATTATAATAATTCGCAGGGACTGGGGTCATACTCTCCATTCCAAGGGAGGCTCCTACCTTCATAGCAGGCGCTTGTCTTTCAGACCAAGACAAATGGAGTGCAATATTAACAGCACATCAGCACCGAAGGGTCTCTGTGATGAGTTTTTTAACTATGACATGAGCTGTCTTAAAATACAGGAATAGAGAAAGATAAATCTGTAAGTATGTTATAATCTGAGTACCTGTTGCTTTACTTTAATGCATGCTGCAAGGCTTTCTGCCCATACAGGTCAAGATGTAGGTGCAAAGAAATCACCCTGAACTTGAGCTTTCTGGAGGCCTTTGACAATTTTTTTGCCTTACAGATTATGCACTATTTGTTTTCCAGCCCCCAAACAGGTCCTAAAGACTGGCTCCAAAGTTTCAGTGCAAAGTTTTGCATTGTTTTGTAAAGGCAACTCAAAGCCAATTTGGCTTAGATAAAAAGAAAAACAATGAAATTCAATCACAGTATTAATGCTTTAATTCAGTTTGCACAAGCCAAAGGGTAAGGTTCTCATCCCCTTTGATTTTAGGCTATAGTGTTAAGGAAATTTCAGCTTGCTGAGCCTTCACAGTTTCACACCTTCCAGGATTAACAAAGAAACCACAAACAGGTTTCACTGAAACTGAAAATAACTCTTTTTTTAAAAAAAATTTCTCTACCCCCTGCCTGTACAGAAAAAAGAGATGGTACTATAATTACTCTATTTTTTCTTTATTCCAAACCCCTCTGTCCCCTGCTACCATTTGTAACATTTCTCACAAGAGAAAAAACTGTTGAAAAAGATTGTACTGAAAAAGCAGCTCCTTGCAAAGCACAGTTAAAGCATGGGAAGCTTATTCCAGCAAAGGTATATCTGCACTCTTGGTAACATAAAAGGGAAGAAGTCAAGAGCAGAGGGTAAGTTTTATGAGAACCAAACTGTCAAAACTGGCTTTCTCCTGTGGGTGAACATGAACACATGGAGTTTAAAATCCAGTTTTTTTTTTTTTGTTTGCTTGTTTGTTTTTGTTGTTTTTTTTTTTTTTTTTTTTTTTTTAATAAAAAGCTGAACTTTGGATAGTTGAGTTTGGGCACTTTCTAATTGTGCCTCTGTACTGCTGATACATGCATTTGACAAACAGCAAAGCATGCAACTCTCAAGGTTAAACAAATAGTGAAGCTGAGTTTCTGTATTCATCCTCATCCTTATACTTCCTCCTGAAAAGTCTGATTTATAGGTCTGATTTGGCACAGATCTGGAATTTTTTGTGATGATAGTGTTAGAAATGGTGTGAATATTTATGGGGATACTCCTGTTCCTGCTCACCACTGAAACTAGCAGCAAAATTCCCATAAACTTGACTGGAAGCAGAATAGGATCCTGCTGAAGAGAATAGGGGCTGATGGTTCTCCTGCAGGAAGAAAGGTAATTTTATGTTCTCAAACATGATCAGGTTACCCAACATATCTGAATTCCAGTGCCGGATTACTCACACACTTGCCCTATTCAAAATGCAAAGTAAACCAACACAGCTTCAGATTTCTGACACTGCAGTTGGGTTAAATGCTCTTCTGGGTCTGCACGCATCTATAAGTCAGCTGCCAAACTCTGGGAAAGAGTGGGCTTGGCATTGCAAAGAAACTGACAGGCTGCAGAAGAACACTTTATACGCAGACTAGTTATCATTGGTTGACTAAGAAACATCTGAGAACAGGCAAAGATATTGGTGATCCACCCTAGAAGGAATACAGAAGGTTTTTCTACCCTTACACAAGATCAGCTTAACATTGATATTTTCTTCACCAGGCCAGACAAGTCTGCTTTGCCTCAGCAGTAATTTTCTTCCACTTCTGATCATTCCTGACTCTCTTGGACTCTTCTCCATTGTGCCCATGGATTTCTCAGAGACTAACACCCAGCATGGGTCTGACCAAAACAGCATTCCACATGCCTAAAAAGCAGCATTCCAGAATATATACCATATATGCTGAGCTTTTATGTTTGTGTGCGTGTCTGTCTGTCTATCTATCTATTTATCTTAATCTATCACCACACATATACATATATATACACTCACAGTGCCTTTTTCATGATAGATGAGACTGAGATGAGACTGTTGAGTAATGTTCACAGCATTATCCACTATCACTCTTTCTTCAGTACTGCTACATAGCTGTTGGTAAGTACTAGGTGCTTGTATTGAAGACACCATGTGAAAAAGGCCAGTAATATTCCTGTATCATTTTAAAATCACTTTTTCAATTCAGTGGCACACAGATGAGCCTGGTAAAACCTCCAATCCACACAGATAGTAACAGTATATAACCACCTTTCCACCAGTCATCTTTGACTTGTCCAGAGTTATGTCATTACTGTTATTCACTTCAATATAAATTGGATTTATTTTACCAATGAGCATGTGTTTTCAAACTAACAGACGCCATAAACTATTCTGTTTCCTTATATGTCTAAGCCAGGATGGTGGCCTGCCTTAAATATCACAAACCAAAATGTAGCAGAAACTGTAGCTGTAGATACTTGGACCACCAAAATACCACTGTTTTTTTCCTTAGATCTAGATTCCTTAGTGTTTCGGGGCTGCTTTCACAGGCAATGAGTTTGCAGGCAGAGATACAGAGGCCAAGTCCAGAAGAGAATTTACCCCTGAAGTGCTCTGAGATTTGCAGCAGAGTTGTAAAATTCCTACCAGCTTTTTCCAATTCAGCAGGATTTTCCATCTGCTCCTTCTCAGAAGTGGAATAATCTTTGAACACCCCTTGCTTTCAGAATTATTAATTCTTATATATATTCTTATTAATTCTTCAGATTATATTAAAATCCGAGGGGAAAAAAAAAGTAAAGAGTTGCCCTGTGTTGTAAGCTTTATTGATCCTGGAACAACTCCTGTGGAACACTCTGGAACACTGTGAATTACAGACAAAGTCACAGAGGAGGAGGTCTGTGACACATTAGTCTCACCAAAATCTTGCATCAGCACCCTAAGCAATGTCACACATGATAAGGAAAAGAATAATCATAAACCACTTCAATTCTATTATTTTTTCCTCAAGAAACCAGGAAGTTGGCAATCTGATAATCTAAAGCTAAAGCATGAAAAGTGTGAGAAGGTCTCTATTTCACTGGTGAGTTTCAGGCATCCTATATTGTCTGTATCCTATAGTCCATAATGTATTTTAGTCTAAATCTTGTATACTTTGAAACTTTAGCAATAACAACAGTAAATTTAGCAGAAAGAATTGGTACAGTGTTTTACTTATTCAGGGACACAGTTCTTCAAAGTGTTACATTTAGGCTGTTCTTTATTTTATTTTTTTAAAAACTAGAGGTTCTTTCCCTACCTGATTAGAAGTTACTTCTTTAACCAGATCAAATTGCTAAGATCTTAGTGATGCTGGGATGAGTTTATGTACATTCCCAATAAAGAAGGTATCTCTATCACAAGGAGCAGTCTTAAAGATGCAGCTTTCAATGCTGAATCAAAATTCTGCTGGAGCCAATTTGTCTGACATACAGCAAGTGCTTGTATATGCTCATATTTATTAAGAGCAAATACATGACTAACAACTAAGCCTTACTTTCTATTGCAATGTAGTTGAGGATTCAAAAGAGATAAGGGATGAACTTTCAAATATTATTTGCAAAAAGCTGCCAGAACTGGCCAACACATTCAAGATAACCATTCTGTACCAAGGCCAGCATGTGAGACAATCCAGTCCCCTGGGCAGCATTTGTCGTAAATTTAGTGACACCTTGGATACTGAGTGCTTGCTTTATGTTCCAAATGGGACACAGTTGGATGACTAGGGATCTTTAAAAAACACATCGTTGTCAGCAGGAGCTCTTCCAAGGACCTGGCACGTGGTGAAGAACAGAGCTGTTCCATGAGAGGTTAAGAAGAAGGGGTTGTATACTCTTTCCCTCTGGGAAAGGCCGGTCATTCCACAGTGGCACTCATCGGGTTAATTAATGGCCAGGCGTTCGTCCCCGCTCCGAGCCATCTCAGCCCCGGCCTCGCTCCTGCTGCTGCTGTGCCCTAACGAGACTGCAGCCAGCGCCTCGGCCTGCTCAGCGCTGCCTCCTCCAGCAATTAATCACACGGCAACCTGGCTTCTAATTTCTGTCTGCAATATTCAGCCTCTTAAAAGGGTCTCCTCAGCCATCACTTGCCCAGGTTACTTCCTTCTACTGCAGTGCTGCTTGCAATTCTGCGTGGCAAAGGAACGTGGCTGAAGCAGAGGAGCTGACAATGACATACCCCCAAAAAACTGCTAAGCACCTTTTATTAAGTCCTCTGCTGGTAAAATAAGGGCCTTCTTTCAAGGTTTGTGCTTTGTTTGAAATATCTGAACACATCTCTGCTGTCCCAAATCTCCAGCTGATTGCCAGTGACTGCTATTATTAGGAACTGCAGAGGGTCTGAGCCCCACCCTGCTGTTGTCTCTGGATCCTGACAAATTATGCTGGCAGCTCAAATTAAAACAGCCTGAGCACTGCCTAAATCAACAACCTGAGCTGTGTGCTGTCTGGAAGGGGCAGCAACACATAGACCAGGGCAGGTCTGTCTCCTTCCAAAAAGAGCTCTTCGAACTGCTTTGGTTGCTGGCCTTTTTTTGTACACTGACAGTATTTGGTTTTACTGGTGAAGAGAGGAAGAAAGCTTTACACGCCTCCAGCATCTAACCTCACTGGAAGTCAGCTAAGTAACAGAAAGCATCTGTGTGTCAAGAACTGCACAGGGCTGGTAAGCAATTGCCAATAGGCCATAACCCATTTCACTGCCACTCAGCTTTTTGAATGGTGTTAACCTTTGCAACCACGTGGCTTTTCCTGGATAGAATTTGCAACAGAAAATGCTTTTCTACGCTAGGAAATTAGGGCCAGAGGCAGGCATAGCATCCTTTTGGTTCCAAGCTCTGCTTCTGCAAGGCATCCTTAGTCCGACCTGTGCCTCAGCACACACAGGCTCAGCATATACCCCTGTGCCATTTGAGAGAGGGCAAGGTAATAATTAATAATTTACTAGAGGTGCATAGTCCAATACTTTACCAAATACACTTGGCAGGTGAACCATCTTGCTGGCGACTGCTTTGTGAGAAGGATACACTTTATTCTGTGCAAGCATAGAACAGTATTTGTGAAGCAGTTAGATGGATACAAGGAGTGATTCCTTAAAAGAGCAGGACTGCTCAAGAGGAGGCTGAATATCATTGTGGAACCCCTTTCAGGCTTATCCCACCTTCAGCCTAGGTATCCAGCTATCCATTCCTTCAAGCATGGCATGTAAATCCCACAGTCTGACCTCAGACTAACTATACCATGCTATAGGAAATCTGTCCTTAAAGTTACACTCCAGGCTAGAGGTGTTAAATAGTTTCTAAAAATGTACAACTTTCACAACTTTTTTTTTTAACCAGAGACTTTAAAAGAACAACAAAAATCACAAAACCTTTTCACCCATTTTCAGCTTATTTTAAAAAATATAATTTGAAAGGCACAAGGTAAAATCCAGTATCTCAGGCTTCTTGTCTGTGCTCAAGAGATGTTGGTGATGTGTTAAGGGCTAGGAATGTGCTGTGGAAACAGTTCTAAATTTAAACAGTTGAGTTTGGGTAAGTCTGGAAACTGTCTAGAAATTTCTCAAGAGCAAACTGGTTTCTGTTGCTCTAATTTTTTACCTAGTTTTCACAGATACTTTGACAGAAATATTTTTTTCTTCATATTTTTGCTTCTCTTGCTGTTGTCTAAACATTCCTAAAGCAAAAATACCGATAAAACTTGGGAAGGTAATTTTAGTTTTCTGGTATTTTAGGCATTTTTTTGCTTGGTTTTTGTCTTAGTATGGGCAAAGACACTAACATTTCACACATGACCTCTAAGTGCTTTATATGTTCCAGAAGTGAAGGCAATCTTGCTTGCATGCATTTCTCTGTGTAGGGTCTGCCATGAAGCTGACTCATTGTATTGCTGCAGTCCAGGGTAGTGCTGCATGCAGATCTGCGTGCAGGGAAACCTCTCCTCATCCTTTACAGCAATGTAAATGTAACTTCTCTCCTTTGGCTGATTTGCACTGAGGTTCACAGCAATCTCACAGATCTGTGTCATGCTCACAGTACAGAACTAATTTAGATTTAGTTTGTGCTAACCCCTAGTTTACTCCTGCTAAACCCACCCCTGGAAATATTTGCAGCAGGATGCAGACTCAATTCTGCCAGGTCTTCCTCACCAGAGTACTCTGGAATTATGATAAGGTCTCACTAGCCCTCAAGTCTTTTAGCTCAGAATGTAAAAAGAGGAGAGCTACAGAAGGCTTTTTTCTGTTTCAGGTAATTGGGTGTTGGGACCACTGAGGAATGAGATGGCAGAGGAATGGTTGTGATTAATCAGAGCCATAAATAAGATAAGTAAGCCATGATAAATATGATATGATAAATATGATGCACAAATAAGATAATGAGGGGGAAATGGGAAAGGGAAAAATGGACTAAACTATATAGCAATATTCAAATAAGTCTGAATTCAAGTAAGTGTTGCAACAGGGGCTTGCTTTAGTTTCAAAACTTCCAGATTTGGCTACTCCAGGAATTTGAATTGTTTGAGTGCACACGTTGGGTGCACTTGATCAGGACACTTAGGCCATGCTTCATAGTGCTTAAAGGAGAACTAGGAGCATGGCAAACAGATAAAAAACTTCCCTGCCAGTAGTTTACAGCTTAAAAAACTTCTAATGAGAAAGTCCTTTATGGATTCCACTGCCATGAGCTTGCCTGGTTTCTTCTCAAGCCCAAGTGCACTCTTCAGCATTCACCACGTCCTAGAGAATTGGGCTCTACAGCTTAACAACTCGTTACAGGGAGAACATTTTTTTGTGTTTGTTTTCTCCACAACTGTTACCTTTCTTAGATACCTACTAATCCTTGTGCCAAAACATGTAAGTAGTATTTACTTATCCTCTCTCCACATCACGCATTCCTTTTGCAGATTCTTCTCACTCACCTATTTTCCAAGGAGAAGAGTCACAGCTGACTTTTTTTCCATACCTTGCTGCATTTTTGTTTTTCCCTGCAGTCTTTAGGTCTGAAGACAATTTAAGATTAAGATTAAGATGGATTGGATCCCATGCTTAACTTAAAGGACAAAAGCATTACTTCCTAAATGAAGGCATTGGAAACTAATGTATTAAGCCATCACAGAAATAGCAAGCTGTTGATTAAGTCAATTTGCCACATCTTTCTAGGTGATTCTCAACACCTAATTTTTCACATTCTAATATTCATGACAATGATCTCTGGAAGGACTCACAAAAACTGTGGAGCAGTGTTATAGTAAAATGATCCTGGATATGATGTACTAGTCACGGGTTTTCATTTTGTGGAGTAACAGCTATTGTATTAGTATTCTTAAACACCTATTGAAAAATCAGTGCAGTGCTTCACGTAAATGTGAATGCACATAGCTCCCATTTGGGAGGACTCTAAAATCTCACCTGATGTAGGTTTAACTGGTATGAAACCAATCTCCTGTGCAGGACCAGGATCCTTCTCCTTGTCCCTGTTGAATTACCTCCCACACTATTTCTTGTTCCTTGTCAAAGGCAGTGTTGCTCGGACTACAGAGCCCTCTTCTGTGGTGCGAGCCCCATACTACCTTAAATCTGGATGTACAAACCCATACTGGCCTCTGTTAATGCCAGCTGTACACAGGTGTGATGTATTTCTCTAAATGGAAGATCCAGTTTACCAAATAATCAACTTGCTGTCTTCATGTAGTATATCCAGCTCCTCTGCCACTTGTTACCTGCACATCAGCAATTTCCATTTACATCAAATTACAACTAGGGAATGCCTTCAAATCTTGAAAGACTGCTTCCTGTGAATTCTTCCCTGCCTCTGCTCTCAAGGAACAGCAGTCTCCCTCACAAATAGCAACTTTTTGAGACCTGTCAGAAAGCCAGTCCTTAATCCATGTAAGGCAGACCTCGCTGATACAGGAGGGGGCTATTTTTAAACACCACTGTCCTGCCATAGTAGTTCAACCCCCTGATGACATCTAAGTAACGTTGTATTCAGCTCAACAAATTCATCATCTCATAGAAAAAGCTGGAATGGTCTTTCCTGACAGGCGGTATCTTTGGTGTGGCTAATTGAATGTCAGTGATTCTTTAATTGAGTCACTGCTTCTCTGAGCTGGGCACTTGTAAGTAAGAGACCATCATTGCTGTTGTTTTTGTCTACTAAGGAATCAGTATAGTAGTTCCCCACTTGAATCTGTATGCTGGACATCTCTTGAACCAGGAAACCTCCTCTAACTCCTGCACTGGTTGTTGCTTTTGTTGACAATTTCGCCTCATTGCTGCTCCTCAATGATTGTATTTAGTTCACCTGATGTATGGATAACACATGTTCACTCTATCATATGTGAATTCATAAACCAGATGCACCAATCAATACCCAAAACCCCATGCCCCAGCTTTGTGGTTGCTAGGTAAGGGACAGAAAATACTTAGATTTTGTAAATGCTTGTCTATATTTAGACAAAGCATTTAGATTATATTTGTCATCTGGAGTTCTCTACAGTCATAGAAGAGGGGCCCTATAACAAATTTTGGGGCCATACATGTTATTTATCCAAAATAAGATCAATTAAGTCAGCTCACCTGTCCTCAGGCCACTGAGTCTGGGACTATGTACATTCCCAACTTCTGAGCAACTTGCAGCCAGCATATTTTTAAAAGCCACAAAAATGCTTCCTTTTTCACCCAAAATTTTAGCCACCAATCCCCTTCAGAAAACAAGCAGACACAAACACCAAAGTGCTCTATACAGGAACAAGCCCAGAGAGAAGATGGCTTCCTCTTTTAACCTCTTGTGTGCCTGCTGAAAACATCTTGCTACAGTATTAAGAGTGGGCACCACTCAGCTCCCTTGCTGGTAGGGCAGCAGAGGGATGCTGTGGTGATTCAGGCTCAGGCAGATGTTAAGAGCAGTCTGTCGTGGCAGAAAACTTTACCAGTATCTGTCTGTAGCACACATGACATCCAAGTTGGAAGATGTGATGTGGCCTCTGCTCGAGTAAGGATCAGAAAACCAATTGCTCCTAGTCATCACAGAACCTCTCCAGTACACAGAGTTTCTGTTTTTCTCCCAAGCAGGGAGAACTGGGTTCCACTTTTTACTAGCTGTCTCACATCTTCCTACTTCTCAAACCAGATTTGCACAGTGCTCTGAGTCTTGCTATAGTCAGTGTGTGAATTTTAGGCACTTCTGAAAGATCTGAAAGTCACAGCCTAAGCATTTCAATGACATTAAAACATGCACATTTGAAGCTTCTCTGGTTTTAGAATCCCAAATTCCATTTTAAAGATGTGTTTAGATATTTCTTGCCCTGATAAACCATGGCATCCAAGTACAGCTCAATCTTGCATGCATCCTTAACACTGCTCTAGGATGAGACAAAGTCTATTATTCACAGTTTACAGATAGAACATGGATGCACAGAAAGGCTATGTATTTGCTGCAGACAAAACAAGTGGCTAACTCACATTCACTGAGGTTTAGAATAATGTCCTAACAGTAGATTCCTTCTTTTCCTCTTCCTATGACACTTAGCTCTGTGCCAGAGAAGCATATATTAAAACTATTATAAGTCAAGGTAACAAAGTATAAAATCAAATGCTTCAAAACCAGTCAGCTTCCTGGTGTTAAAGTTCATATTTCTGGTTTTGGATTTGTTTTCTTTACATATTCAGTGATGCACACTTAGAATTCACTCGGCAAATTTCTCAGCAAACTCATTTACCATGGTGATAGAAGTAAATGTACAGAGAACAGGTGTGTAGATAGCCCAGTGGTGACTGGATTTCTTTCTGTAAGTCTAGCATTCAACCAGTGTGATTGCAGAACGCTGGAGTAAGCTTCTGCTCATCTCAGAGAGATACTGCAGCACATTCAAACAGATAAAGCACCAAGCTGAACTGAAATGCCATTTCTTTCTTCTTCTGAGAAAGACCATGCAGCATGTGAGAACTGACCTTATTTTAGCCAACCACTGGCAGGCAGGAAACACCTAACTTGTGTCATGTCACTTATTCTGATGGAGCAAAGCTAGAAATTAACTTCTCTGCATTCTGACAAACATCTGCAGCAGACCAAGCATAGGAGAAAAATCAACTAACAAGCTTATATGGAAAACCTGTTGCTCTGCAGAGTGCTAAGCAAACAAATTGGTTCATGGACCCACACCAACACTTAAAATAAGGCTGAATATTTTTTATGCTGAAGTAAAATTCTTTCAATCTAATTAACTGCATACATTGCCTACGATGTTTTATGAATTACCAGAAATAGAAACCAAAGAGGAAATATGTATAGAAAGGTCCAGACTCTCAAGGCCTTCTATTATGCTTTCTATAATGCCTTCTATTAGCATAAACCTACTGTAAAAGCTGCCATACACCAGATGGTAATATCAAATCCATAATGGCCTCATTGGTGTGAGATGCAGGGCACTAAGAAGCAGAGGACTTGATATACTTTGGTGGCAGGTTTCAGGACATCATGTGGAAATGACTGTTGTCTGGTATTCTGTTACATAGCAGTTGGAAGAAACAACAATAATGTAAACTTTCTTTTCCTTAATGTGGAGACATAAGTGTTTCAGAGCTATGCACTGCAGCATAGCACAGAGCTATGCAGCTCTGCAGTACAGTTCTGCCATAAAGGAGTCCCAAATCACTGGCCATGGTGAGGTTTGCCTCTGGGGGAACATTCCTGGTGTTTCCACTTGAGATATGGCAATGCCTATGTTGATATAAAACTGAGAACCAGCTTAAAAATATGCATCTGCTTTCCACTGCCTGAAAATTAAATGGTTATAGCTTCCCCCACCCAACAAATAATATAATTTGCTCTTCTACAGTTAATATTTTAGAGAGAAAAATCCCTAATCTATTTATTTTAAATCTGGTTATTTTAAATTTCCATTGACCTATCAGCAGAGTATAGGACTTAAGAAAAATATCTTGGAACAGCAGCAGCAGCAGAAGCAGCAGCAGCAGCAGCAGCAGCAGCCATTCCTGTTACACTACAAAAGAAATCTGTAACCTGTACCAGCTACAGAAAAATGTAGCATCTGTTGATCACTGGAGGAACTGGGGAAGAGAACTAAAATCCATGTGGGCTCTGCTGTTTTCTGTTTCCCTTCAGATCTCCAGGTGTGCGGTCCCCGGCACGGGCTGTGCCATCCGTCTGGGACCGGCACAGCTGCATCATCATCTCAGCCATGGGGAAGAAGAGCTGGGTGTCACTTGAACAAGGGCAGGCTGTATGGGGCTGTCCGACTGGCAGTGCCCACAGAAACACAGGCCTTTTGACACGATGCCTGTGACATGCTAGAAGATGAGCTGGCAGTTTCTATATGCCAGGATGATGGTGGATCCTAAACAGCCAGGCCCCTTCCTCACCTGGTGTCACTAGACACGTTCCTCCAAGGTCTGCACCAGCTGAGCTCATGGCTCAATTCAAATACTCTACTAAATGTGAAAACAAAAGTTATAATATGGGACTCAATCCTGCCTATATTTTACTCACGGTGTAATGCAGCTCAGCAGGAAATTTTTCTGAGATCAGGAACTCAGCCATGGAGCTGAGATGACAGTTTAACTAGTAGATCAAACAATTACACAATTTTGACAATGCAGTGTCTGTGTTTGATTGTCTTAAAACTAGCAATAGCACAATTATTTTCTGCACTAAAAGCCATCCTGCAGCAGATCATTTTTGCTTGACTTCATCAGCTAAGCAAAACCTCCAACTGTGAAAAAATATATATTCAGCAGAGTACTGATTTTCTCCTGCAATCTCCTCTCCTCCCCATTTATTCCTTCTTTTCTTCTCTATCATCAATCTTTTAAGCATGCCACTGTGCATTCACATTTTTCTTTCTGCACGTGTCAGCTCAACGCTCTTCCTCAGAGCCCTCTTTCTCCGCCAAATCCCGCAAAGCAGACTTTAACCACTCATTTCCCGAACAGGGAATTCCACACAGAACTTTGCACAAGCCAGGCTCTCCCTGTGCTTCCCAGCCACTGTGCTGGAATCCCCCCGGCCCGCCAACAACCCACGGCTAAGGACAAAAGAGCAAGTAAAAGGAAACTGACTTACTGCTATGGCTTGGAGCCTTTCCTTGTGCAACTCTGCTTCCGCCATCCTGGAGAGAAGGACACGGGAGGAGAGAGAGGGAGACCGGTGGGTGGGAGGGAGAAACAAAAAGGCAAACAACCGAAACGGAGCGCACACTGCAGTCACCGGGGGAAACTGGAGTAATGGCAAAGAAAGCCGAGCCTCTGTGTAGCAGTCAGCCACTTTTAGAGGCACTGCAGGCTGGCTCACGGTACGATCATTTTAGTCACTGGACCAGTGCCTGCCTGGCTGCCTGTCTCCCAGCTGTATTGCTAACTGCATTTCAGTGCTGCTTCTGTGTGCTGGTGCTGTCACACAAACCATGTAGGCACTCTCCAAGCAGCTGAGCAGAGGGATTTCTCGCATGGCTATAATTTTTTGCGTTGACGTCTCAGCTCATTTGCTCCTCCTATGGGGTGCTGGGTCACGACAGGAGCTCGACATCAGCAGCGCGCACAGTAATACAAACCTGCCTGACTGCAGCAGAGGAGGCAGACAGCTGTGCCACAGCGTGTCCTTAGCGAGCAGCACGGCGCGCAGGGAAGGACGGCGGTGGCACATGGCGCAGGGAGGGGAGCTGCGGCAGACACGCGGGCGGCGGCTGCAGCCCCCGCTGGAGCGGGTTTGGATAAGGGAAAGGACAGGGCTGCCAGGAGGAGGGAGGGCACGGACTCTGGGCAAGCTGCACAGACAGTCGTCAGTGCAGCGGGAACATGGCACGCTGCAAAATGCTGCTGCTGCTGCTGCAGGGCAGTCCTTAACAGAAGCGACGAAGAGCATCTGGATGGCGAGGGAGATGCAAGGAGATGCACACATCCTGCATGCATTGCATGTATTGACATCAGATATTGAAAGTGATAAAGCTGTGTGTACAAACAGTTTCACTGAGGAATCCAGTGTTATAAATACAAGAGAAGGAGGCAGGTGAGGAAGTGAGGGGACACCTGAGCCATTATCACAAGGGTATCTGTGATTTCAAATTTGGCTTTGGTTTTGCATGTAAACTCCTCACAATTTTTTTTTTTTTTAACTTGTATCATTGTCTGCTTCCTTTTCTCAAAGACAGCAACAAAGCCGCCCCCCTCCCTCACAGTCCTGTACCAGGGGGTGCCACTGCAAGGGCGAGCATGGGGCTGCCCCAGTAGAGGGGTGTCTCTCAGCCAGGGCAGCTACCACAACAGATGGTGGGTGGGGGCTGACCATGACATCGTGGGGCCATCCTGCCATGAGCATCATATGCTGCAAAATGCACTTCTGCATGTGTCCTGCCATGCAGAAGTGCATTTTGCAGCATATCATTTTGAGGTGAAAAACTCTTGCTGCGAAGATGGGAAACTCCATTACCTTGAAGGAAAGTAATCTGGAAGTCACCCTGTTTCCCATGTGCCTGCCCTTTCAAAGGCCACCAAGCCTGACATTATATTTTTCCACATCCCAGTCTCCTTGGTCAGACATCCTCCACCTCCATACCAGTTCCAGTTCCAGGACATGCTACTTGCTGCAGGCTGTTTTTCAAGGAAGCTGCTTTGTCAGGTGTTTTTACTTCCTGGTCCCATTTTCTTGCTGGTGCACAGTCTCCTTGTCTTGTGACAGCGCGTCAAAGTGACTTCTTGCTTAGCTTTACCTCCTTGAAAGATGTCCTGTGTCATCTGAAAACTCACAGAACATTATGTAATTCCAGTAGTCACTGGAATTACAAAAGGCAAAATTTTATTGCCATATCCCAGTATGAGTAAGTTGGTGATGGGGGATCACAGCTAAGGAAAATGCAACAATTGTGGCTATGTACTGGGATACTCCTTCAGTCTTCCAGCTTTAAGTAATTTATTGAGTAGCAACTGCTTTCAAGCCTGTTTGATCTTTCTCTTGTTGCTGTTCTTCAAAACCTCTCCTTTTTATTTTCCATTACCATGTAAAGGTCCATGCATTGCTACTTGTATTACTACAGCTGGTTTTGAAATATCCCATCACACAGAATCCAGACATCTCTACTCCCACATGTGCTCTGAGAACATATATAGGCAACTGCTACTAAGGCCTGATAGCTATGCAATTAAATCCCTTCAATAGCCTTCTCATGTTTTGCTGTTAAGCCTTGCCCAGGGGAAGAATTCTACTACAGGCTATATCCAGCAAAGACAAGGGTTATGCCCCAGTGCTTACTGGAGCTGGAATGGGCAGCCTATTCATGCTACAACCTGTAGTCACATTACATGTTGCCAAAGTTGTGTGCAATATGCATCACTTCACACCATCCCCTCTTTTCCTTCCATATGACATCCACTCAGGAAGACATTTAATCATATATTTAAGTGCATTCCAGACAGTCATATATAAAAATGGATGTGAGTATCTCAATTATGGTACAGAGCTGAACACTGTATTCTGTATCCTCCCCATCCCACCACCCTGCCTTGTTTATCCTCTCTCCAATTTAACTGCAATGCTTGTTGCCAGCAGAAAATAAGCAGGGTGCATCCCTAGTGGGTGCTGCAGTCTTCCTGGTCCCAATGAACATGCTGAAGGACTGTGCAACCCTCCAGTTTAATTTGCCAAGGAAACATGGATCAGCTCTATTGACTCTTTGTGACTGTACAGGAATGATAGAGGATGCATCTGCAACTGCAGCAGTTTCTTGCTCTTGATGTGCAGTGAGAAAAGGCTGGAAGTCATGCAATAGTAAAAGGCACCAGTTTCTCTACGTGTAGTTCTACATTTCTCTACATATAGTTCTACATTTCTCTACATATAGCTTTCTCTCATATAGCTTGAAGCCTGTGATGCAATGAGGTTGAAATCCTTTACCAAGGCATTTCACAGAGCATACCCAAGTGAAATGACCTCTATGAAGTGACTTACTACACCATGATGGAGTCTGCAGCAGACAGCCCCTATAAGATGTTTAGTTAGTGAAAACATATTCAATGAAACAAAACAAAGTATCTAGGCAGTCAATTTTTAAACATATTTCTCATCCATGTTGGTTAAGATTTAGTTTCCAGAATGTCTTGCTAGTTGGTAAGGGATTCAAATTCAAAACTTAAGAAATTTTCTTAAATTATAAGCAGGTTTTTTTCTTACTTTTAGTGCAGGAGACCAGGGTAATATTTCCAAATTTTAAACACACTAGTAAAACAAGAGAGAATGGAGTGTGAAGGGAGGAGCAAGGAGATTCCAGAAGAGTAGGTAAAAGCAGGTTTAATATACTTTGATCAGTAGCTAAAAACAGAAAGAAGGAAAAAAATGTCCCTTTTATTTCTTCAAATGTCAGTTCAAAAGCTGTTCTTTTCACAGCAATTTTTAAAAGAGCAAGAACTGCTAAATCCTAATAATGTGTGAATTGCATTCCATTTCCATGCAAAACAGATTTTTATTTTCGTTTCTTTGGAAAAGAGTGTAGGAAACAGTCTGTAGATCCTGCTCAGTGCTGGAGAAGATCCTGAAAGTACTCTGAGCTCTGTGTAGCCTGAACTTTAAATTGAGACAGCTTAGTTATGTGGTGAAAATCAGGTTCTTGTCCTTGCTATGCAGCTGCGCTGGATTAGGAAAGGTTCTAGCTTAAATCACCGTGTTTGGTTTCGGTCAAGCCAACCGGGTCGGTTTTTTGCCATTGCATTGCTTACTAAAAGAGCGCTTCTGCATGATGCCAGGAATCTTATCCTTAGGAAGCGTTTGCCTTCTCATTCTCCTGGCTGTTGGCAGACTGATTTAGTCTAAGAAACCAGAGTTTGTCCTGAAGACTGCATAAGGAAGGCACGTGCATACACATGATGGTCAGGATTAGCACCTCAGCAAATGCATCAACGTGTTTTTGAGGTGACAAGTTACTGGTTGGGTGCTGGCAGTGGCTGTCAGGAAAACACAGAGCAAGGAGGGAAAACTGGCTTCATATTTGCATTTCAGATTGTTTAAGAGGAGATACTTCTGGCTCTTAAAATTACCACATGCCAACATATTGCATTGTGCTGCACTAACACTACTCTGGCATCTTCAATATTGTCAAGCATTCATGCCTACAGCATGTTTGAACCATATTATTTTCTTCTAAGTCAAAATTCTGTTGTTTGAATAATCTTTACTTTCCTTACCAGAGTCTGGCTATATTAAAATAGTTAGGAATGAATAAGTAATCTAAACTTTTAGATACCTGAGCTCATCACCCATCCTCATTTTTTGGGTTTCCTCAAACACTGTGCCTCACACTACATTCCCTTCAAAATTTCTGGCAGTGTCACCATCCAAAACTTTCAGGAAGGACTACTCAATCTTCAGTTTTAATTGTAGCTTTCTGCCTCACCACACAAAAACCTCTTCCTGTCCTCTCGACTCTACTCGGACAACTTGCTGGGGATATGGAGTGCTTACAACACCAGGGTTGTGCTTGGGCCTCTTGGAATTCACAGTTGTGAGCTGCAGAGACCCTCATCCCTCATCCCAGTGAGACATCACGCCAGGACAGTTGTCTTCATCCTGCCTGGACACATTAACCCAGGAAGTGGTAGCTGTATGATGGGGAGCGTTGTCCAGGCCTTTCACACCCACTCAGAATAGCTGGTGGAGGGAGGTGCTCAATACATGTTCACTCATGACTTGCAGTGGTGAAAGTGAGAAGCTGAGCACCCAAATATGTGCCCTCACCCTTCTGTGGGGTAGAAAATGCTACCACCAGTACATTTTCTTCATTACCCATTCTCCCTTGCATGGGTTTTCATGGGCACAGCCCTCAAGCAGTTTGGGGTGGTGGGAAAACCAGTCTGTGCAAAAGGACAAGCAAAGGCTTGGAAATCTCCCCTCTGTCCCTCACAGTACTTTATACATAGAAAATGCATGTGGTGAAACTATGTTATACATCTGAAGTTGAACAAGAGAGAGGTGGCAGAGTTCAACCTATATGTCTGAGTCCAGTTTTCTAAGCACACAAGGTCATCCTTTCTTTATAGAAAAGAATTTTTTAATCAAACTTGGAGTAACTGAAATTATTTCTTCTCCCATTTTCCTTTTTTTTTTTTTTTCCATGTGCCACTTGCTATCAAGACATGGAGTTGAAACACACACAGCCACAGCAGGAGATAGCATTGTTTAGGAAATAAAACCTAGAGCACAGGGCTTTGTTTTGAACCTTCCCAAGACAGCAGGCATATGAATAGGTAAGCCATAAATTATTAATAAATGCAGTCTATGAAGTTTTCCATGTTTGCTTGGTTTCATTCTGAAGCCACGGGAAGATTGCATTGAGAAGTCCACTGACTAGATTCTGACTAGGTTTCCATTTAGTCATGAAAGCTTCATGACACCTCTTCTCAACACACCAACAGATGCTGGGAGTGGTAGGGGCCCTCGAGAGACTCCACCGGCTAGAAATCTGGACAAATGTTGTTGTCCGCAAACAGTTGCTTGTAGGTGATTTGGCTGGAACGAGGGATTAGAAGCAATTGTTTTCCTGAGACCTGTTGTTCTGCCAGTCCCACTACCATGCCAAAACAGCCTTATGCTAGCCTGAGGTTTATTCAACACCTTGCAGTAACTTGGCAGCTACTGATGCCCTTGGCAGTAACTTAAGAAGTGAGCCACAGAGCATTCCCTGCCAAAGCCTTAGATGAGCAGCCCTGAAGATGCTGTTTTCTGTGACTTTACTTGAAGTAGGGAAGAAGAAGAAAAAATTATGGATGCACTTCTCTTTTCTCTCTTTTTTCCTTGCCAGGTAGCTGTGTTATTTGAAGATTCGTAGGTGGAGGAAGCAGTCTGTTTTCTCTTGGGGTTTCAGTGCTGGCTGCTAGCACTGCAGCTTGCTTACCCAGCTGCAGGATCAGGGAAGATACAGAGCTGTCAGCCTGCCCTCAGGGCCTGGCAAGGTTATGGAGCAGATCATCTTGAGTGTGATCAAACAGCACTTACAGGACAGCCAGGAGATCAGACCCAGCCAGCATGGGTTTGGGAAGGGCAGGACCACCCTGATCTCCTTTCGTGACCATGTGACCCACCTGTTTGATGCAGGGAAGGCTGTGGACGCATCTGCCTGGACATCAGCAAGGCCTTTGACATCATCACCCACAGCACACTCCTGGGAAAGCTGGCAGCCCACGGCTTGGACAGGAGCACTCTTTGCTGGGTTAGGAACTGGCTGCATGGCCGGGCCCAGAGGGTGGTGGTGAACGGTGCTGCATCCAGCTGGTGGCTGCTCACCCTGAGGGGTGTCCCTCAGGGGTCTGTGCTGGGGCTGGTCCTGTTTAACATCTTCATTGGTGATCTGGGTGAGGGGATGGAGTCCACCAGCAGCAAATTTGCAGATGCCATCAAGTTGGACAGGAATGTTGATCTGCTGGAGAGTAGGAGGGCTCAGCAGAGGGACCTGGTAGATGGGCTGAGTCCAGCAATATTAAGTTTAACAAGACCAAGTGCCAGGTCCCACACTTCGGCCACGATAACCTCCTGCAGCGCAACATGATGAGTGCCCAGGCAGAGAAGGGCCTGGGGATACTCTTTGACAGCAGGTTGAAAAACCAGCAGCGAGCTCACGTGGCCAAGAAGGCCAAGGGCCTCCTGGCCTGTGCCAGGAACAGTGTGGCCAGCAGGAGCAGGGAGGTCATCCTTCCCCTGTACTCAGCACTGGTGAGGCCACAACTTGAGTGCTGTGTGCTGTGCTGAGCCCCGCAGTTCAGGAGGGATGTTGAGATGCTGGAGTGTGTCCAGAGAAGGGCAGCAAGGCTGGTGAGGGGCCTGGAGCATAAACACTGGGAGGAGGAGCTGAGGGAGCTGGGGGTGTTGATCCTGTCTCACTCAGGCCAGACCCTGTCACTCTCTGCAGCTCCCTGAAAGGAAGGTTTTGCCAGGTGGGGATCAGCCTCTTCTCCCAGGCCACCAGTGACAGGATGAGAGGACAGAATCTCTTCAGCTGTGCCAGAGGAGGTTTAGGCTGGATATCGGGAACAAGTTCTTCACAGAAAGAGTGATTGGACTTTGGAATGACTGCCCAGGGATATGAAGAGCTGTCCTGAAGGTCTTAAATAAAAGACTGGATATGGCACTCACTGCCATGGTCTAGTTGACAGGGTAATAGGTTGGACTTGATGACCTCAAACATCTTTTCCAGCCTAGTTGTTTCTGTGATTCTATCACTGGCCCAGTGACAGCTCCTGGGGAACAGAGTGGGACTGGACGACCTGCAGAGGAGAAATGTAAGACAGCTTTTCCCAAATTCCTTTAGTGTCTGAATTACTCAAAAAGAAAATCCTGATTTGTCCTTACCTTCCCCTTTCTATTCTCAGTGCCTCCCTTGACATTCAACATCCACCTGAGGCAGAGAGAAATGATGAGAACAAGTAATACTGCCAGCATTACAGTGCAGGACAGAGACATATCTGTGAATAGGACAACTCTCTTCACTAAAAAGGGAATTTTTGTTGAATTTCAATTCTATCAGCAAAATTATGCCACCAAAATAGGTCACCACCCCTTAGCTGTGCATCTCTCCGTAGCTGTTAATGAGCTGAGAATTGTGTGTACTGAGGATTTGTGTTATCCAGTCTATTTGAAACATTTTGTGGTGCTGAGTTTCATTGTTCCTGACAGCTGTAATGCTGATACAGAGGAGGCTCTTGCCCCTCCAGTCCCTTAAAACTGGCTTGGCTATTCATTGTGCCAAGAAAAAGAGGATAAAGTGTACATTTTTTCACTTTAGATTTTAAAACTAAAGCTTGGCTCCTGTAGGTTATGGCATTTCTCTCTTTTCAAACAACTCTGACTGCAACAGGAAAACTGCTTTTAGTGGTATTTATTTCTATTCTTGTGCCTTCTGATCATTCTTCACATATAGCTGAAATTATATTCCCTTAAAAAATGCAAAAATATTTACTGATGAGGTTTGGGTTAGTACAGTGGATTTTGCTTTAGAAGTGAGATTGTAAAGAAAATAAATAAGTTGTCTGCAGCCCAAAAGACAAAAGCTGTAGAAAGATGAAAATAAATGAATGTTCCAGAATGTAACTGGCATATCTTTTTTACTACTGCTGTGATGACACCGGGACCTTTGTTTTATTTTTTCCCCCACATATGACCAGAAGATAACTTAATACCTAGTTTTTAAACATCCTTTTGTTACCAGATTCTTTAGACCATTCTCAGTTTTGTCTCCTATCTTTGAACTCCTAGAAGAAGGGCTATGGGATTGATGTTGGATTTGCAATGCCAAAAAAGTTTTGAGGAGTTAATTCCAATCTACAGGGGCAGCTTTTGTTAATGGCAAGCTTTCAGCTAAAGATAAATAGCTAGAAAATTATGACATCATTATCTTTTCCTCAGTGGAGGGGCTGCCCAGAGAGGTCTCTACAGTACAGCTTATCTTCATCAAGGCTGTAATTTAACAATGGGCATTTAAACCGGTCCTCCTCAATTTCAGTGCATTGTAGGAACACAAGAAGTAAAATTTTGATTTTATCTCAGAGGTAAAGAAGAGTTAAATGCATCAATTCAAATAAGGGGCCTTAACAGTTCTTTGAAAGAGTGAGTCAGATTGTAGTCAGGTCTGTTTATCACAGTCCATCTTTCTGAAATCCTCCTGAGACCTGTCATGTAGCCTTTAAGCCTGCTAGTCAGTGGTGCCAGCCCTAAAATAAGCTCAAAATAAACCAAAAATCAAAATGACATTATGTATTTTTAGACAGTATGCCATTTCTGGTCTTCTGACCTGACAAAAACTGAAAACCTTCCACATGGAAATCATCTCCTGGCCTTTCGGCCTCCAATTCAGAGAGTGGCAGAGCCACAAAGAAGAGACAAAAATAGCTGGCTACTTTCTGGACACATGCTGCAAGTTCAATGTGAATTTTCGATCAGTCTACACTATGTTCAAATTAGTACATCTGACTTCTTTTGTTTAGGGAATTCATTAATCTTTTCACAGGCTGAGGTAGCCAACAAAGTGCCAAGACTTTGCCTTGAACACAGGTATGTATTGCATGAAGATCCTGCCTTGCATATGTGAAAGTGATTTCTTCCAAGGATCATTAAGGCTGTTGCTTTTCTGTGGTCACACTCCCAGTGCTACAACCACAGGCACACAAGCACACTGTCAAGTCTCTGTCATAGGAAAGGTGTTCCCACTGGTTCCTTGCTCAGGGTCACGACCAGAAAATATTATTCCCTCTAATGCTTTTCCAAAACTAGTACTACAGACAACAGATGCTGAAAAAAAATCTTAATCAGAATTCCAGAGAAAGATGAAAATTCCACTAACTTCCTATTTGTGTCACTCTGATGACATTATTTTATGCTTTAATGCTGTAAGGAACAAACTGGAGAACTGTTCTATGCTGTAGAACAGCGTTCTATGCTTCTTTTGCATACCACATACAAGCCTTACTCAAGATGACATTGCCATTAAACTGGTATCTCTGGTGTGCATCTAATTATTAAATCATCTTTATTTTGCGCCTCTAATGTACAAAGGTCTTGTTTGGTAAGTAGCATTCAGAAGAGAGAGTATTCATTAAACCTAGTAGTCAGAAGTTCCTAGGATGAAATTTAATGCTGATTTACAAAGCAGTCTTAATGATTGACATTGTCTTCCACTGAATTTAGTTAAAAATGATTCTCAAACCTCTAGACTGCTTTGAAATTCCCTGTCAACATGTCTACATTTTGGGTTTCTGCATGTATTTCAATTTTGAAACCTGGAAGAGAATACAAGACATAATTGTTTCAAAACTAAGCAGTCACCCATCCTTTTAAATAAAGATATTTGGGAAGAGGTTGAATTCTTTAACTTTGAAAACTTCCAGTTATGTCTTAATTTAGTACTTAAGCAGGCTTTTCATCTTTCTCCAACTTTCACTGGTTTATGTCTTCCGTACCAGAGAATAGCGTGTGGAGCAAGGCTGCAGGTATCCTCAACTTCATGACAAATTCAAACCTTTCTCAAAAGGTCTCAAGTGTTCTCATGTAGTTAGGTTAGTTACTGCTAGGTGTGTCAGGAATGAAAACAAAAAGGCTCCCTAAGAGGCTGAAACTGGTCTACAAAGGGCACATACCATGACAGAGCGTATTGTAGCTCTGTGCTTTATGTATTTGTCCATCATGTATTAAAATAGTAGTAACCATGTAGTAGGGCCATCTGCACAACTGGAGAAGAAGGCAGCACATCAGGTTGGTAATTTAACAATATAAGACTACTTTTTCTTGAATTATTCTTGTGCAAATTTCCCCTAGGAAGTTTGAATCAATTAGTGAAGTGAAAAAAATCTCTCAGCTGAGTGTGCTTCTGCCACAGACTGCTCTTCACAGCAGTCTGAGACTCTTTTGTAAGGATGGTGGAGGAACTTTGCTTCCCTAATAAAATTGTAAAGAGACAAACAGATACAACTAATGAAAAAATGCATCTCTTCTTCATGATGTTTCCCAACATGATTTTCTATTCTTTGCTCTCAGAAAAATCATCTCCCTGTTACTACATTTTTTCCTTGATTTCTTCAGATGACCAATTTATTTAGTCTTCTAACTTTATGGGCATTACAACATTTGTAGCTTGGGCACCCAACAAAAGTATGGAGAGAGTGGATACATGAGATCTTTTCAGAAAAATTAATTTTATCCACATTTTAGAATGTTCCTACAGTGGAAAAATATACTTTTTAAAGACTGATAAATATATTTTAAAAAATACACCTTTTAAAGACTGATAAAATACTTCCGGTTGAGAACTGTCAAAAGACAAAGGTGTTTCTTGATTCTAGTGCCCAGGTTGTCACTAGAATCAAGAAAGGTGACATGGTGTGGTTTTATAGCTGTTTCTGTGTACTTCAAGTTGCATAAACCTACGTATGTATGTCCACAACAGATGTCAATTTTCTATCTAGTATGTGATGACAATGAAGTGACAAGAGCTCTGGATGTGTCTGTTGCAAGCAACATCTTCAATATATCTTTTACTGCACATGTTATTAGTTGCCAAACCACAGTTCAACTATACTGAAAGCATATATCTCCATGTTGACATGAGAGTCTCAGTTAAGGATGATGGCACTTTTCAGAAGACAGGGACCACATGGAAGAAGGGACATCTAAAGTTGTATTTTGAGTTTTCACATATCAAATCTGTCTAGGACATTTCTCTTCCAACCCCCTCCTCACCCCCCTCTCCCCCAATATCTGAGTTGGTAACACTACTTGCAAAATAAACTCTAACCTCAGCAAGTTAAACGAATTTATTTAGTAGAATAGATCAATAAGCAGACATCCTGTAGATGACATTACTGGTCAGACCCTGACAACTTTCAAACCATCCTTCCATGAAGGTGTTCCTATGCCTGTCTTGTCTCCTCATCTTGTTCACTCTGTGCACTCTGCAGTACTGGGACTGGTTGCTATGTGGCTGCTGAGGAAGGATGATTAGTTACAGGATGATTAGTTAAATTTCATTCTACATAAAAACTTACAAATCATATTATGTATTTTTGGTTTTGGTTGAAAAAATTATTTGAAGTCCTTCTTATTAGTACCTTCAAAATAATAAAGCTTTGCCTGGGAGTTCACTATCACAGCTTGATAAGCAATTCTGGATTTAATTTTTCCCTTTCAAAATACACCGGTTTAAAACCACATTTCATTGTTACCAACCTAAGATGCTAATCCTCTGCTGTCTGATTGATAGTTCTGACTCATAGCAGTAATTCGGCAAAGATTTCCACAAATCAACGCCCCAAAAATGCTTCTTTTTTAATAGCCATTTATTGGTTGTTTTCACTATACTTGTTATCCAGTTATCAGAGTTCTGATTTAGTATTCTAGGCTGCCTGTCCCATCTCATGACGAAAGTGTACCAGCTGTGAAATGTTGCAGTGAGAATCATTCCTGCAATTGATCTGAGCACAGTTTTCCCAAAGAGCACAGAAAATCCACTGCTGCAGAAACAAAGCGTAACTTACAGTCTTCTGGAATGAGGCAGAGAGGAAAAAAATGCAAAGCAAAAGGAACTTTCTTGATACTTCGAAGAGAAACAAAGAGTGTACTGAGAAAAGTGAGTTAATAATTTAAAAATGTCAGGAAAAACATTTTTTTTCCTGAGCAAGAGGTTGCCTTTAAATCAGAGATCTGGTTTGCATTTTCAAACTAAAATGATGATTCAAGGGAAGCAGAGCTAATATTTTAGTCTGTTGCTTTTGTGTTAAAAGTTCCACAGTAAGTATTAGCTTGCATTTTGTTTGCCTTGAGTGAACTGCAATTTCAGCTGCTACAATGCCAGAAAGTCAAATGCAGCATTGTTGCAAGTAGGAAACTGGAAAAACCTTTCAGCAGTGCCCACGTTAGATAGGACTGTAAGTAAAAGTTGTTTCAAAAGTCTTTAAAGTATGTTAAAAAAAAAATCGAAAGATAGTTTGTTTTGGAGTTTAGCAGATGAAGCCTAAATTTTGATATGAATGTCCCTATAAGTATACAGAGCTCAACATACAACATAGGCAGTTCTTTTATCTGTTTGTGAAAAGCCTAACTCTGGGCAACTTAAGATCCATGGTACTGTGGTTATTGCAGTTTTATTGTTTAATTAAGTTGTGATATTTTGGCTCTAGATAAAGTGCTGTATGATGACAAATACTGGCTACAGATGTCTCGGTATCTTTTGCCCTCAAAGCAAGTTGCAGCTATGTTTCAGAGCCTTTGAACAGATTGCCTTCAAATGGCAGCCCCACTGAACCTATTTCTATGAGTCGTCATTTGAATGATTTGCCACAGACAGCCGGGATTTACTCAGCTGCTGAGTCTATGTAGTTGAAGTTGCTACCATTTGTAGGTTTTTGAAATGTGGAAGGCTTTCATGGATGTGGAGGGAGCTTAAGGAGTGGGGTTTTGCCTGCAGGAGATGGGATAGCCTTCTGACAAGGGATTGCGGTGCTGGACGTCCAAGGTTTGTTCCTGGCTGTTTTGCTCCCTGTGTTGCCCTCACATTGGGCTGCTTTTCCCCACAGCTCCAAACACTTGGACAGTGAGGACAGCAAAGGCCAGTGAGCTTTCTGCCAGTGTGCAGCCTGGCCAAGCTGCGATGGGAATGTTAATGGAAACTACAGGAGAGGCTGAAAGTACTCCTGAATTTCCCCAAGTGTCTGTTTCCCATGGCTTAGAACTCAACCAGAGGATATTTTAAGTCAAAGCAAAGCATGTTTGGCTTTCAGTGGTTAGCATTCCCCATTTCAGTACTTTGGCCTTATCTGCTGATGTTTCAGAGCTGCTAAAATAAGACACAGACACACTGAGAATAGAAGAGAAATGTTTCTGCTGCCTTGATATAGAGTTGCTGCTACTGTTGAAATTGCATAGTGGGGAGAGCTGAAAGCAAGTTTTAACTCGTGGCTCTCAGCTTCACCAGCAGAAAAGATGTCTCCCAAGAGCAGAGATCCCATGCCTTACCACCGAAGAATGTGTGAAATGTGGTAGACTACCAATCTTCCCAGGGCACCACAGCTGTAATCAAAGTCTGTGTAAAACACAAAAGGATCTTGACTTATTCAAAATCATCAAGTCTTTTCTGTAAGGACACACACACTGGCAGAGTTAAATCCTGCCCTTCTCACACTTTACTCTAAGCCCCCATTTCTATGCTGCCTGTCAGGACAGGAGCTGGAAGGGCAGTAGGTTAAGGCAGCAGGACAAATGTGGCTCTCTGAGCAGAGAAACTGTTGCTGTGGTCTGTTCCCAACAGCCTGACACTTGGAGGGGCTGTCATGCGCTTGTGCTGGAGTTAAAAGACCTTATAAGGCAAAGCCTGAACAAACTGTTAAGCAGTCTGAAGTGTTCCTCAGTGCTGAGAAACCTCCAGGGAATGCACAACATATCCCTGGCAAAGATTACAGCATATTTTACAGCAAGCTCATAGAGTAACAAAGCAGATATTGTATCTTTGAATTTCAGGCTCTGCAGGCTGGTCTCAGCAAGAAAATTAAGATCAGGTCCCCCTCATTTTACTGCAGTGAGAAAAGCTGAGTGTCATTCATTAAATCTGTCTTTAGGATTTCATTGAGTTACATATGAAGTCCTCTTCTGGAAATATACCCTCCACAGCAGAATACTTATTTGGAGGTTTCTCCAAGCTCACGGCTGGACAAACCAATCTATTTGATCAGAGGCAGTAGTCAATATAAATGACAAAATGAGCACACCTTTGCACCTGAAATCTTCACAGTAAACCACTCCTGCTTTGGCAGGAGAATCTCCAGCTTACTGATGGTCAGTTAGATGTGAGGAATTCCAACCCCTCCTCTTTTGCCACTATGGGTCAGGTGGAGCTGAGGCACAGCTGCCTTGCACCCTCATCACTGACCTGCAGGAGAAAGACTGCATGCCTACATGCAACAGGGTTGTGATCATTGTCACAGAGTCTAGTTGGAGGCTTGTCACTAGTGGTGTCCTTCAAGGGCCTGGTATTGTTTAATTTACCCATCAATGAGTTGGATGAAGGGCAGAGGCCTCCTCAGCAATTTCAGTGACAACACAAAGCTGGGAGCAGTGGCCGATAGCCCAGAGGGCTGTGCAGCCCTTCAGAGGGACCTCAGCAGCCTGGAGAGATGGGCACAGAGGAACCTGCTGAAATTCAGCCAAGGCAAGTGCAGGGTCCTGCAGCTGGGGACAAACAGCCCCAGGCACCAGCACAGCCTGGGGGTGACCTGCTGGGAAGCAGCTCTGTGGAGAAGGAGCTGGGGGTCCCGGTGGGCAACAAGCGCTCCATGAGGCAGCAGTGCCCTGGTGGCCAGGAAGGCCGATGACATCCTGGGCTGCATCATGAAGAGCAGTGCCAGCAGTTCAAGGGAGATGAACTCTGCTCCCTGTCTCAGCCTTGGTAAGGCCTCACCTGGAATGCTGTGTCCAGTTCTGGGGTCCCAAGTAAAACAAAGTCATGGAGCTCCTGGAGCAAGTTCAGCAGGGGGCTACAAAGACAATGAGAATTATACAATGGTTTGGGTTGGAAGGGATCTTAAAGATCACCCAGTTCCAACCTCTCTGCCATGGCCAGGGGCACTTTCCACTGCACCACAGAATCACAGAATACATTGTGTTGGAAGGGACATTGAAAGGTCATTTAGTCCAACCCCCTGCGATGACCAGGGACATCCCCAAATAGATCAGACTGTTCACAACCCTGTCCAGCCTAATCTTGGATGCTTCCAGGGATGAAGCATCTACCACCACTCTGGGCAATCTGTTACCAGTGTTTCAGCACCCCCATTGTAAAAATGTTGTCCTTATATCTAATCTAAACCTATTCTCTTCCAGTTTAAAGCCTTGTTTTTTCACTACACACCATTGTAAAAAGTTTGTCTCCAACTTTCTTGCAGGTTCCTTTTAGGTACTAAAAAGCCACAATATGGTCAAATCAGGTCACCCCATAGACTTCTTTTCTAGTTATTTTAAAAGAACAACCTTGAGGCAATAAGGGGACTAGAGTATCTGTCTTATGAGGAAAAGCTGAGGGAGATGGGCCTTGAGAAGTGTGGCAGATGGTCTCATCACTGTCTGTAAGTATCTGGAAGGAGGGTGCCAAGAGGATGGATCCAGATTCTTCTCAGTGCCAAACAATAGGACAAAAGGGAGAAATTGATGCACAGGAAGTTCCATGTAAACATGAAGAAAAATCTTTACTATGCAGGTGACTGAACCCTGGAAAAGGCTTTGCAAAAGGTTGTGGAGTCTCCCTCTCTGGAGATACTTAAGAAGTGTCTGGATGCAATCCTGTGCCATGTGCTCCAGAATGACCCTGCTTGAGCAGGGAGGTTAGACCAGATGATGCATTATGATCCCTTCCAACCTGACCCATTTTGTCATTCTGTGGTACTTCATGGTGCTCACTACCAGAGCAGTCAACTGCACCAGAAAGGCATGGCCCATCTTTTTCCCCCATAAGCCAGATCAAAGTGCTGTGATTCTAACAGCTGATGCCCCACTCACAGGCGGTTTATTTAATCTCTTCTCTATTACTTCTCTTCTTTGCATTCTCTTACTCAGGCCTTTTTACTGTTCAAGCCCTTTCCCTGTTGTTTACTGATGTTTTAAAATAAATTCTTTCCAATTCCTTTTACTGTTTCTACTCAACTGCCTGTTTATATTATGCAGGTGCTGACTTAAAACTTACATGGGCATCCAGAGGAAAAAGCATGCTTATTCACTTCTCCAAAGTCAATGTCGTTGTTCAAAGCACTGTAAACAATAAAAGCAGCAGAAAACTGTGAATGCCAGTATGAAATTATTTTCAGAAACCAAGACCATTGAATTGAGATTTGTTTTCTTCCTCCTAGAAGGAAGATTCATGGAGGTGGTCTTGCTACAGCTGAGGAGGACCAGACTGGACATCTGTTGGGTATCCACTAACTCCTCACACAGTATCTAATAGATTGTCATGATTTAGGTTGGGTAGTTCCCAGTTTAGTTCTCTCAAGAGAGTCCAAACCACACTGCCTCTCACTCCCTTCTGCCTTCCCCTCCTTCTTCCCACTTTGGTTGGATGGAATTGAGAATTGGAGACACAAAAGATGAAAATCACAGGCTGAGATAAGAATTTAGTGGAAACAGCAATGAGATAAGGAAACAAACAATAACAGCAAGAGCATTTATACCAAAAGGTATAAAACAAAGAAACCACTTATACATATAGCCTTTGACAAATATTGATGGGCTCTTTCCTGCCCTTCCTTTTCTCCTGACTAGAAAAGGACACCCTTCTCAGAAAAGGGAAAGAGTTCCTTTCCCCTCCCCTTGGCAATGATGCAAGGTGGTATTGAATAACATTAGGCTCTGGCCATGCCCCTCTCCCAACTACTGTAAAAAATTAACCCTGTCCTGGCTGAAACTAAGACATGCATATCCATGTGAGGAGGAGGTGCCAACACATTCGCCATTTGCAGTTGATACTTTGTTCCTGGATGCCAAAAATAGGACTAGAAGTATGTTGAACATGTCTGTAATGCACCTCTGTCATAAGACAAATTCAGACACATTGCAGCCTAGTCAGTTGCAGTGATGCACACATTGTCATGAATGCAAAAGATTTATTTATACATCTTTGTTACATAATACTAGCCATCGTCATGAGAAGATAGATATGTCCTACCAGACTTTTGGCAGGGCACTGGATAGCAGGACACTGATTTACACACCTGTAAATCAGTCCCCAAAGGTAATATGGAAATCAGTAGCTAGATAAAGTATGTGGTTGAATGACAAGCTGATAGGAAGTTAGTCATCTGCAGATGACAATTGACAGTAACTGAAGAGGCTTACAAAGTGCCATTTGTCCTGTAACTGTAATAAACCCAAAACATGGTAAATATTCAAACTTCAGCAAGTTAGTTTTGACCTTTAACCTACCATTCTGTGCATTGCTTTCTAAAAATGAACTGGAAGGCACTTCCATGAGGACAGAGCATAAACAAACATTTTGGAAAATCACATTTGAAATCCATCAGCACAAGAACAAGAGTTCTCATTGAAAATACTTAATGTCTAGGAAATGCTTTCTCTATAAACTATGAAATAGCGGCAGCTGGCGACCAGAAAGAGCTGAAGTATAGTTATTTTTAAAAATTGGTTGTAAAGGCAAGTAAATAGGAAAAAAAAACCTATAAAAAACAGCAGTGTAAGCAAATATAATGAAAAAATTGCACTCAAATCAGAACCAAGTTTGGGGATATTAAATCACTGTTAAGCTGAGGGTCAGAAGAATAAAAGTAGAGAAATGAACACAAAAATTTCACTACCTGAATTAGATACAATAAATGGGCTTAGACATGTTATTATGGTTGGTTGAGACTTGAAGTATGACTCAGTTTGATGTGTAACATGTATGACTGCTTGCCTCTAGCTGTAGAAGCCCACAAGATAAGTGGCTAACATATATGTCTCAAACACTGATTGCCAGATAGCTTGGAGTTAAACAAAGGACTGATGGTAAGAACATGCTGTGAAAATAGAATAGAATGGAGTATGGCTGAAGAAGGGGACCAGACAGAGGTAGGGCAGTGTTTTTCTGTGTCAAACACCCTTGTTCTGGCTTCTGGAGATAAGTGCAGCACAACACAGCTGCAGGCAAAAGGTCAAGAAGCAGGCACGGACGGTCAACTAAAGGTCCACCCAACAGAGTTGGGATCAAGATCACCAAAGACCCCGAAACCCTCTGACCCATTTTCACAAAGGTATAAAAGAACAAACTGTGCATGACAAATAATTTGCATTTAAGTGAGAAATGAGAAACTGAGCTCTAGGATGAGGAAAGTTATCTATAAAATGTACCTCCATGAAGTCCAGGTGGTGCCTCCAGGACCCTAAAACATCTCCTCAGCTAGGTCAGTGCTGGAGCCATCACTAGTACAGGTAACCAACATTCCTTCCTTCCTTCCTTCCTTCCTTCCTTCCTTCCTTCCTTCCTTCCTTCCTTCCTTCCTTCCTTCCTTCCTTCCTTCCTTCCTTCCTTCCTTCCTTCCTTCCTTCCTTCCTTCCTTCCTTCCTTCCTCCCTCCCTCCCTCCCTCCCTCCCTCCCTCCCTCCAAATCCACCATCATGTTTTTATACTGAAAGATAGGGGACTAACTACTAACACATACCAATGTCCATGCCAAGTGTATAATTTGCTAATAGAACTATACAACTTTTTTGGACCCTCTGACTTTTGCTTTTCCTTTTTGACCATGAGCATCTTTGTGTTTGCCTGCCTTTCAGGGTGGAACACACCAGTAGCTAATGGCACTGCAAAGCTTTTACCAGTCTTCTGAAGCAGTCCTCTTGTAGCATAAAATAAATCTTGGGTTGTTATAAACTGCTGACACTGGAAACTTCTTTCTGTCATCCTCTATATTTTATCTACACCCCCCCTCATTTTTTTAATATTCAGAATTATTTTCTAGATTAATAATGAGAAAAAAAAGAACTCTAATGACTTCCAGATATTTTAGAAACATATGGTATTTTCTGAAATCAGAAAGTAATACTTGGATGCTGGGGTTTGACTTCACTTAATGCCCTAATGTTTTCAAATAAAGAGTGTCAATGAGGTAAGCTAGACAGTTCAGCATTGCACATGTGACTCAGAACAGATCTTAGATAATGCTGCCCTTGACTTTTGTCAAAAGTGTAATCAGGAATGATTCAGAAGCTCAAATACCAACACCTGACACTTACATGCTTTGAAAAAAATGCCTATGAAGCCAAGTATAACTTTGTAATTTCTGCTGCCTACTTTTGGACACAGAAGATGGTCCCAAAATCTGATGCCTTTTTTCCTACAAATAGCTGTGAAGGCAAGAGGAACAGAGTTTGTACAATTTAGCATTTTATATTTACACTGTCAGGCAATGAAACTCAGCAATGAGAAATGCATTTTTACAATGTGCCTCTGTGTGAAGCCTCTACCAGCTGGAAACCCTAATGTTAAAAAGATATCAAAGAAAGCTTTGGTGTCTGACTAGAAACTTTTTGCTAAGCCTACTTGTGTCCTACGAAAACTGAAAATAAGGTTGGCGGTATTCTCCTCACTTGATGAGCAGCTTGAAGCCTGTGCCTGTTTAAACTGGATTTGCACTGGTCTGGTCTGTGAAAATGAGTTGAACATTCATTTCTGAGGTTACCCTGGGTCAGAGACTACTGACGGATGTGTATCTGGTAAGGGGAACTCTGATCTTTGCACCTGGGATTAAATTCTGTAGAGCTAGAAAACCATTTTGTTTTCTGGGATAAACCCGTGAACGTATGCTAAGCTCTTTGGTCAGTAAGAGCACAGGAACCTGACTGCAAGCAAAATGTTAGTGAAAATATAATTACTGAGCGGACTAAGTACAATACTATTAGAGGGAGAGGCTGCATGGAGGGATGAATTGCTGCTTGTCTGCTTTATGATTCATTCATCTTATTATGCCAATTGAAACAATTTGCTGCAGTGTCTTTTGTACACAACCAGGAAACACAGAGGCTCTCAGAGCTTCAGTAGTTCTCTGATTCTTGTATGGCTTGGTACCATTTGAATCAACCTTCATGTAATTAGACTCCAAATTTTCCTCCTTCATACACAGAAGCACTTTTCTAAAGAAAAGCAGGCAAATCCATATTAGGTCAAATTTGCCCAGTTTATGTAAACCAGCCTGTGATGCTGGAAGCCATATAGGAAACAGGCATGCATGCTTTTGAGATCAAGGGAATCAGTGAAGTTGTACTGACTTAATGTGGGCAAAGATCCCAGAAGAGACGAATGTTTATGACTATGACCTGATGCATGTGGCTGGTCAAAACCCAAAGATTTGAATTAGTTCCCTCTCGTTGTCTCCCAAAGCAGTGATCCAGCCCTGAGTATGCCAGTGAGCCTCTCATCAGAAAACATTACAGAAAGCCCTAGGCATGTGCATCCTTGTAACTGGCTTTTCCTGTCATGACTAGATCTTTCCATGTGTCCTTGTTCTTGACGGATAAGAGCAGATCTCTTTTAAGTGCTTCTTGGCTGACACTGACATCTCAATAGACAGATAAAAAATAGAGAGATTTCCTCCTCCTGTTTTTCCTCCTCCCATCCACAATTGTCACTTATCTCCCCAGCTAAGCCAATTATAGTGCCCGAGAAGTGTCCCCACGAAGAAAGGGAAGCAGACAGACAGACACCAATTGAATTTCCTACAGGCAGTATACAGAGGTTGTTTTGTTCCTGCAACAGAGACATTACTCCCTTGTGCCACTGGTGACTCAACTGAAGACTGAGCCCGATGAGACAAAAAATATGCAATATTCCTAAAAAATCCAGCAGGGATTGCAGATATAGCCTGAAGATGTTTATTTTACTATCAAAATGCAACTTAACCTGCACTGTTTCAGAAAGCTGTGAAGTGAGAGAAAAATAAGAAAAGAGGAGGAGAGAGCAATGGAGAGGAGGAGAGATTAACACTGGAAAGGGAAAGGAAGAGTGATCATCTCTAAACTCCACTGCCTTGGTACAAGTAGCTGATGCCATCAATTACCTGGTAAAACGAAAAAGACATTGGTCACTATTGGACTTCAGTAGCAGACTGGCCATAGATAAAGACTTCCTTTGTGCCCAGCAGACACTGCACAAATGCTGAATGAAGCGCAGCCTAAGGATGTCCTCTGCAGGAGAAAGACTCTTCTGCAGAAAGGAGAAACATGTCTATGCCCGCTTAAATCCCCCTAATTTGGCCAATAATGTAACAGGGCCTCTGCAATACAAACTGGACTGTTGGTTAGCCATCCAATGCAGTTTCCAGGCTGCAATTTGTGCAGATGTTCTGGTGCTGTCCAGGACAGCTAACACAAGGCTACTGGGTGCTTGGTCCCACTTTCCTGCTACAGCTCAGGTAACTCTTCAGTAAGGGAGGGAATGAAGATCAACAAAAGGGACTCAGCAGCCTAGCAAGGGCAGCATTCAAACAAGCTGTCAGTAAGTTTGATGTGAACAGCAATGAATAAATCATGTTGTCAGCAGATTATCAGAGTCCTAAAGCATTGACAGGTCTTAACAAGCCTGCATCAGAACTGTTCTGTTAGTATATTTGTATACTTATATATTTAATATACTTGATTAATATTCATCAAACCTGTAGTGGTGAAATTTCTAGAGCTAGTGTCTGTGCTGGCAAACTGTGTTAGCAGAATTTGCACCAGTATAATTGCATGAAGTAGGAACAGCTGAAGTACACAAGGGCTTTTGCTGGAGCAGCAGTTGTGCAGAGCAACTGTGTCTGTTACTGATAGAGCACTGCTGCAATATTTCCTGTTGCTAGACCACCTAGCCCTAATTCCTTGAAAGTGTGTATACTTTATTCCATTTTCGTGATATCTTCAACATTTTCACAACCAAAGCTGTGTCTATCCAGCTCTGTCATTGCCTGAATGTGTGATAGGGCAGGAGGAAGGTATGTAAGAAGAAAGGGAAAGGGGAGTGATAGTTTTACATCAATCTTCAAAGAATAAATCAGAAAACCTTCATTTTTCTAAAGTACTTCAGATTGCTAACTGAAGGATTTAATTTGCATGTAAATTTGTATAAGTTATACTTTGAATGCAGATTTTGAAAACTTATGAAACTTGTGTAAACGTGCACATATCATCTTAAGTGAAAGGTGTGGTGTGAAAAATACATTGCCTTGGCTGTCAGTACATTCATATGTATTTAATCCCAAAGATAAGGGAACAAGCTTTTGCCCTCTCTTTTTATATCCCTAAACTGAGTGCCCAGCCTTCAGTTATGTCAGGGTCCCTGTTATTTAATATCAACATCTCATCTCAAGTTTTTTCATTCAAAAATGACCTTCACAAGAAAAGTAAATCCCTCAGCTCAAAAGTGAAATTGCATCAGCTGATTGTCATGGGCATTTATTATTTATTTCACCTAATGACTCAATTTCCTTCCTACAGCCTTTGACAAGACAAAGGTGAAATGTGTTTTTGAAATCCAGTGAGAAAGTATTATGAAGGTACGTTAATATTTGGAGAAATCATCTCATGTCCTCCCTGGGCACAGCACCCAGCAGTGTCAGAAATGTGTCAAACAACAAAAGGAAGTATAAAACTTTCCTAGTTTTTAAAGTAAAACTGTCACAAAAATATTCTACAGTCAGGCCTGATTAAAGGCAAATGGAGATAATAAGAATATAAATGGCTGCAGTAAAAAGCAAACAAAAATCTGTTCAGTTCCTCAAAAGAGTTAATGCTCTTCTGGGGCTAGCCAAGTGACTGAAACATAGCAGTACTAGTCCCGCTCAAGGAAGGCACTTTTGGCACTCTACAGGCTTTTTTCCTTATTTTTGTTTCTGTCTCATGTCATGTATTGTGTATTTCCCTGCCTTCTAGGTCAATCCAGTGAAACCTTTCTACTGAGTCATCTGTTTAATGACAGAACATTAGCATTCCTATAGAGAATTGTAAATCACTGCATCTCCTGAGACCAGGTGTTTCATCCTCAGATAAGTAGGAACTTTCCCTGTACGTACGCCTCTTTCTCAGACATAAACATTACTTTGCAAGTAACCTGGTAAAGGTTTATTGATTTCTCTGGGTATATTTTGCTGGTTTGTGTTATCTCATATTGCTTTCACTAATTCAGGCCTTTTAAAATTAATTCACCACTATTCGGTGAGGAGTTCCAGAGTAGGAACACCATCACTATTGCCTGATGTTATGGTAGAGTGGCTTGCTGTTACTTGTCCTTTTGGAGGTGTTTTGTGTGGATTCTTCAGCCATACTTGTGAAAAGCTTCCTTCCCCATCATTTATAGGCAGATATATACTCCAGATGATGACATTTGGTGTTACACTCTGGCCATCTGATACCTAAAATTTCTCTTCCAGTCTATAAGACTGAGACTCTTTCTGGCACCAAGGGTTTCTCTTATCTGTGATGGCAGAGGGTGATATACCCCTGCTATAACATATAGGTACATCATTGTTTCACTTCTGAGCAAGATTTAGTAGAAGTACTTCTTTGCAGAGGATGTCTTGCCCTCCAATCCACAGTCCTTTACCATTAGATCATCTTCATCAAAATGTCAAAGAAAATTCAGTTACATAATTTCTTGTTGTACACAACAGCTCCTTCGTTAGGGATAACTAAGACTAAGTGTTAGTAAGAGACTCAAGTTTTAAACATATGCAAGCCCTTTAAATATCTCAGGAAATGTAAGTAAATGGTCCCATTAGCCAAGTCTGTATGCTCATTTCCTACTTTCTATCAGCATCTGATGCAAAATTGGATAATCTGGTGTATTTCAGGGCTATTTACCTGTGGTGTACCCTGAAGATATTTTTTTTGCTACAGTATCTCACTATTTGATTTTCTTTCCATCAGTAAGTACTGAAGAAATTCTTAGGAAGGCATACATACCATGATGTCTAAAAATGCAATTCTATGAAAGAGACAAAAAAGTGTGAATTACTAGGGACACCTACTAATTTGTTTTTCCTGAATTTAAATGCTTCCTATCTTCTGAGTAGAAAGATACTTTTTTTGATCTTTACATCTGTTTACTTCAGTGTCATTGACACTGGAATTATGAAGCTGAATGCATAGTGGAGGGATTTTTGGTCAGACTGCATTTGCTAATGCCTGTATGTTTAATTGCTTTAGTTCATCAGTCTCTCTGAAATGGTTGCTAGTGCAACACATGCTTTGTAATGAGGGAAGGAAACATTATTTACTATAAATAGTCTGGCATCCATCTTTCACAAAGGAACTAAAGTTCTGTCTTCTTCTCCTCCTTCTCTTCCTCCTTCTCCTTCAGATAAAACAGTATTTTAGGATATACAGAATTGAAACATGTAACTTGAGGCAGACAGATTATTTTTGAAGTGATGATCTGTGGTGTCTCAGGTTAGCCACACAAAATCTATTGTCTTTACTGTAGACCCTCCATCTCAATGTACCAGTGTTTATTTCCAGCAAATATGTCTTTCTTCTTTCATGAAATAAATTATTGCATTGTGAAATGATGACAGTCAATTTTAACTGTAAATTAGTCCATTTGCAAAGACACTTTATGTTCTTTACACTTCAAACACATGTTGATGGTAAAAATTATTATTATGGATAGAATCCAATTATTTAAAAGGTCAAATATTGTTTCCTTGACCTATTTTCAGTAAAATAAGACCCGCTTCTATCTGTAGCTTTGCATATAGCAACAATCACAAGGCACAGTACCTAATAAATAATTAAATATTATGTGTCATGTAGCTGCAACATTAAATACAGTGCAACTGTTATTTACACTCCTATTTTTTATTCCCCAGAGTACTCCTGCTGTACAAAAACATTTTGTTGATGGAGGAAAAGACAGTCAGGTCATCTAGACTAGATTACAAGTTTCAGCCCAAGGGAGTCACACAATGGTGTGGTGTGCCAGGCTGAGGAGCTGTTGCCTAGTGGGCCAGAACAGATCCCGAAGGAGGAAGGTATGCTTTAAAAGAGCAATCATATAGAAATGCTTCCTCCCAGTTCCCAGTCATTTGAGGCTCAGAGATTTCTGGAGCTGGACATCACCCTTCTTGAACTTTGCTGCCCCAGGCTTGTACACTTGCCCTTTGAACCTCAGTAGCCCTTTAGCATCCACAGCATCCTTCAGCCTAAAGTGACTCTTCAAATAATTTGTGCTTCACATGAATGCTTTACCATGCTTCCCCCAGTTCAACTCTTTCCAGGCTAACAAATCTCAGTTTACAACCATCCCCTGCAAGAAAGGATGACTCCATCCTTGCAGTCATCTTCCTCTGCCTTCTCCTTATCTTCTCCAATTAGTGCTAATACTTCTCTAATTCATTATCCCAGGTTATCTACATACACCTTTTTAAAAAGTGCTATGGGATCCTTGCACTTCTTTTTGAGTAGCTTCTTCAAAGTGCTGAGTTTTCCTATTACACCGTAGCTAGAGTATGTAAGCAAATTAATTAAGGCTCTGAGGCACAAAGCTTTCCTTTTGCTTTATGCTTACCTAAAAAGGGGTAATTAATTAATCCCACTGGAGACAGGTGCATGTCAGAGCCAGGAGGGTGTGTTTGGTGCAGGGCAGCATTCATCCTTCAGCCTGGCTGTGTGATGCAGTTCTTACAGAGGATGTGGAGCTACACTACTACCCTAAAGGACACTGCCTGGGAGTAATACACCCTGTGCTCCTGCAACCCCACCCTGCCTTGTCTGTGTCCCTTTCCTATAGTCTATTTGAAATCAGACAGCTGTATTCACATGGAGAATCTCCCATGACAGTACAATGCTCCTCATTATTAGTTTTTAGAATCATTTGAAAAACTGATCAACATGAAATCCTGAAGGAGAGCAGTAATATTGTCCTGAGGCCTGATGACATTCTTTTCTGTACTCAAGAAAAACACCTTCTGGGCTGTATGGAGAAAAATATTACTTTTATAATATCTCTCACATGGCTCAATCTCACTGTAAAGCACCAGTATTATCATAAAGGGACAGTTCTTGAGAAAGACATTCTTTAGGGACGTTTTGCTTGCAACAAGCAAGTATTATTGGCTGAATTATTTTAGACTTAGCAGTCTAAACAGGCTTCCCTTCAGCTATAGAAAACTCAACTACTTCACTTTACAGCTTTTAAGATCAATAAGGAACAGAGAATCAGCAGCCTCACGTATTACTTTAAGGTGCTACTTTTAAACATTTGAAGGTATGTAGAAAAAACAGAAGTTTTTGCAGTCTCTGCAAGCTGCATTTTTTTTTCCCTGGAACTAATAATGCTCATGGGATTGCATTTGATCCTGGAAAACAACAGTTCTTAAATTTCTTGTCATCACTTCTTCACCACCTAACATAGGGCTTGGGGTAGGGTACTGTTGGCACTAACTTGCTGGCCTAAATATGGGCACAGAAAGGATGTGTGAGGTGTATGGACTATTGAACTGTTGTATAAACATGCATAAATGGTCAGTGACTTCTTAAAGGGATGAAGATGCCACTGAACAGACAGCTCTTCTAAAGAAAAATTACAGTACTAGTCCCTCTTGGTGGTGTTTCACTATAGGACCTTCACAGAACAGGAAACAACATTTCCATGGCATCTGCCACGCTGTCTGCAGGCAGTGCTTGGAGTGATGCTGCATTGTAAAGCAATGAAGATTATATTATACACGACACGTATCAGACTTCTTTTCTGAACAGTGGTTGCTCAGTCAGAGCCTTGGACTTTGCTGCTCTGAGACATGACTCACAACAGGACAAATGACCAAGCAAATAAAAGCTTGGGTTTTAAAATCATTCTTGATAGACTCTTATTCCAGAGGAAAAGCCACACCTTTCAAGAGGGCTATTTTTGGAAGCAGGAATAGCTGTGTTTTAGTTGTCATGCATGGCTAAAGTAAAGCTTTAGCAAAATTAGTATTTTCAATTTCAGCTTTTATTTGTATCCTCTGAAAATGCACTTCTTTAGTGAAGATGTTAAAAACAATTTTATTCATGGCTGATCCTAGTCTGCAAGCAGGAGCAGCACTTAGAGCTGCTGATCAGTGTATAAAAAGCTTTAATGATGTATAACTATCAGTCTGTGAAAAATCAACTAACATTACTGCATTATGTTGCATTAAATCTCCATACTGAAATGTTCCATTAGCCATGAAGTCCAGATGCTGTTTTTATCTGCTGACTGTATTTGATCTCCCTTATTAGTATCAGCCTTTGTGTGCCCTAGAAATTTTTTGTCTTTGCTTTATGTCTAGTACAAAATTACAGAGAAGGATGATGTAATTTGTGAAGGAGTTCTACAGTACTTTCAGCTCAGATTATGTAATTTTTATGGCACCTTTCTGATATAAATGATCCAAAGTTGCATTTACTGAGTCTGGGCTTGTTAGCTGAGCTTTGTGGCCTCATTGCAAACATCATAGACTGTGATAAAAGTTTGTGAAAGCTTACAGAAAAATAAAGAAATTAAAATAGAACCAAAACAATGTCAGCACACAGGCTCAGTCCATGGGAATGCCATGAACCCTCCAGATCTTCATATCTTTTATTCTTGGTAGTAAGGACAGACCGCTTCTTTTTATATTTGAATAGTGCTGTACCATTCATCTTGTTTTAAAATCTTTCAGAAATTATAAACACTTTGTCAAAAGGGAATTTTCATACACAACAGGAGCACAAAAATTTTTGTCAGCTAGGAATCCAATTTATTTCTGTTTTCATTACTATGGCTCAGCAAGAATACTTAAAATAACTATTTGAACTCCAGAAAGTTCCTTACAACTAGGAGAGCTGAAGAACACCATGTATTCATATAAATGTGTTTAATTGTTTCACAATCTTTATAAAATTTTCAAGGAAACTCTGCAGCCATGTCGTTAGAGAAACTTCTGGCAAGAATTAGGGAGGCCAAACTGCTGGAAGTCATGTAGGAACCTGTGATACCCAGTGTATTCATAAAAAATCTGGGAAAGGAGATGAGCTATAGGATGATGGCATTAAGGTTGTCAGCTGGAAAAGTCAAGTGTGAAGAGCTGCAGAAATATCTGAGTGACTGAATGAGAAACTGACGTGAAATTCAGGATAGGGAAATCTTACATAAGGTGTTCCACAAGGGAATATATCTGAGGTTTCTGCATAAAATAATGGACAATGAGTGGATGATGACTTCTTCAGAGGAGGTGTCGGGCTCTGACTGTTACTGCCAAGAAAATGTCGATGCAGTGTGAAATAGTGTTCAAAAAAAACAAAACAAAAAGCAAGGTAAAAGGAACAGAGAACAAACCAGAGGAGGTCATAGTGCCACTGAATAACTGTGTTTTCCACATCCTTAGAATACTGTGTGTAATGTCAGTACTGTAATTTCAGAGCAGATATAAAGGAGTTGGGGCAGGATAACTCAAGGATGTTAAAATACCAGGCATAGTTTTTGTACTGGGGGCTGCTTAGTAGGTGGGGGTGCCTCAATCTGCAAAAGAAAAAAGTATAGGGGTTATTGTAGAGATCTACTTATGAAATTGTGAGTACCTGAGAGGGATTGATTGAGTTCACCATCATCCAGTTCTACAACAAAGGGGCTTCGCATTCAGAGAGTGGGAGCAATGTTAAAAACAATGTGAAATGATTATTCAGGCAACTGTTCTGTTAAACTCCTTGCCAAAGAATGCTGCCATAGTCCAGCTCTACATGGCCCAGGGGCTACTAAGGTTAACTAAACACACAGAAACAAATACAAATGCAGGAATTACCCTGAAGTGGAAATACCTGGGGTCTGACAAAGTGTGAAAGAGAAGTGTCATATATTCTTGGCCTGTACATGTAGTTTCCCAGGTATTTGTTTTAAAATGACTGCTGGAAGCAGGGTAAGGAACAAGTTAGATCTTTGGTGTAGCACAGTGTAGATGGCCTTAGGCATGTCACTCTCTAAATAATGCTTCTAAATATGCCAGCTATGGCAAAGAGCAAAGAGGTACTTTTCTGTGTGTTCCTGACTGCAGAAATAGTACTGAAGTATGGGGAGGGAGAATTATCTCACTAGGTGTAGCTTCTTGTAATCATCCTGGTGATGACAACACAAAAGTTTTCTTTTTCTTGTTTGAGTTTTTTTTTTTTCAAATCTTGTAATCTGCAGTAATTTCTCTCTTCACTTCTTGTAAAGACTTCCTTACTTGAGGCAAAACAATACAGCACAAGGCAGAAAAATACATTGAAAAATCACAGGGTTTGCATTGCCTCCAACTTAACCACATCATCATCTTGGCTATTAATCTCTATGCTTATACTAAACTTCACTTCCTGTAAGGAATATTTGGTTTTTTGTTGAGGGGAGGGGGAGGAGGAAGCTCTGAAGGAGAAGAGAATTGCTACAAAGAGTTGTGGTCAAACAAGAGTTGCCACAAAGAATTGTGTTTGTGAAAAAATGTCTTATGCAGCATCTTCTACACTGATGAAATGTAGGCTTTGGAAAATTGAGAGATATCTAACACAAGCTTTTCCCTCTGCAGCAGCGCTGTCAAACACCACTACCCATATATTTGCTTTCACAGACATAAAGTCAGTCTAAATCCCAGCTGCTGCTGCCACATGCTGAACTGTGTTTCCACACAGAACCACAGAATGGTTTGGGCTGAAACAGAGCTTAAAAGTCATCTCATTCAACCCCCCTGCCATGGGCAGAAACACCTCCCAGTAGTGCAAGTTGCTCAAAGTCCCACCCAGACTGGACTTGAATATTTCCAGGGGCATCCACATTCCAGATGCTTCTCTGGGTATCTATTGAACATAAGTTTTTCCCTCCCAGTATCTTTCATCATCAGTGGGTAGTTACCCAGTCCAAGGAGCTGATGCATCAGTGAGTTAACCTCACAAAGAAAAATTACTGTTTTCCAGTTGCATCTGTCCCATCACGTGCAAGGGATAGGGGCAATGCCAGGGAGATAGCCTGTCTGGTCAGTCATTGGTTTGTGCCTTGCTCACCCAGTGAGGTGAGAGGACTGTTTCTTGTACAGAAACTATTATTTATCAATGTTCAGTAATGGTAAATGATAAAGCAAAGACTGCGAAGACTCAGTAACTTCAGTAGCTCAGTCTGACCTTTGCCTGGCAAAAGGTATTGCAAGCATCTCTCTTTTCCTTTGGTAGCCTGTTTCCTATTCTCAAAGACTTTTTTTACACAAAGTCTGGCAAACTTATCTTTCCTTTAATCCTTCTTCTGGAAATCTATTTTGTAACAGTGGAGGAACTTGTGAAAATAATCCTTATAGGCCTATTGCTTTTTTAATGACTATGTTTCTTTCTCTTCCTATCTATAGATTCACATACTATAAGACTCTGCAAAATCAGCCTTTACCACTTCTCAGTGTCTTAACCAAGAAATAAATATCTCACCTGCTCTGACCTCCAAAATCCAAGCTATTTTGGGAAAGGTGACTTTTGACTATAAATTGTAACCACATGTTGTATTAAAGAGCATGTCAAAACTGATCTCTTTGCAATTCTCATTTGTGCTAGCATCTGGAATAATTTAAATTATAAATGAAAACCTGACCCCTGTGGTTAGCCAAATCAAAAGGCCTGAAAGACTTCATATTTAAAGAGCCATTTGATTCCTAAACAGATCAGGAAGTTGGAGAAACCAAAATCTGACCAAATCCTTCAAAAGAAAATAAGCAGGACAAGAAAATAAAATAAAAGGGGAAGGGGGGGGGAAGGGGAAGTGTAGGACAAATGTATTTACTGATCTCTAGACTATAAACCCAGACCTAAAAAAAGAAAAAAGTAATGAAAAAAGTAAAGAAAAATGAAAAGTAAAGAAAAAAACATTCTGCTAACACTGAACAATGAACTTACCTAGTCACCATTTCAATGACTTCCTCTAACTCATCCAAAGTTTCTGACCAAGGACTTACTTGAAAACCAAGCATATGTTTGATGTCTTCGACAAGAAGAGATGGGATTATTCCGGATGTTTAATGTTCAGGCATGGATTTCACCAGAGTCATACTGAGGGGAACATGTTCTCTGAATGCAAATTCCTCATTGGACAAGACTCTTCTACCAGGACTGCAGGTATTGAACTCCTGCTGTTGCTGCCAGCTCAAGATCCCCAGCACTGTATCAGGTGGAGAAGAGTTCAAACAAGGCAAAAACTTCATGTGGTTTGGAAGATTTCCAGTGGCTTTTCTCAGTTACATGAGTAAAAATTGTTAAATATATGCAGTCAGCACTGTGTGGAGCAATTCTGCTGAAAAATGCAATATCCTTTCCCTTGGTTTAGGCAGGGGATTAATTAAAAACACATATGCATTTACCCTCCTGCCAGAACTCAAGTTGATCTAAGTAGGTTGGCAATAAATTTTTACCAGTTCCCAAGGCATCAGTATGAATTAGCACAGCATGTTGAGAGGGACGATGTTAATTCTTTCTTTGACGAGAATGTCTTCAGATCAGGTAAAGACCTTTACCTTTAAACGAAAGCAAAGTTTACCAGATTATGTGGGTGCAGGAGGATAATGTAGCAGGAAATGCGGGCTTCTGTACTGGAGTGGGAACTGTAAATGTCAGCTCAGTATACTAAGAAAGCAGTCAGCCTTAGGAAACTCAAGTTACGTTATGATGCTGAGTGAGGATTGGCTGTCTCGTGTAAATCCTTGATATTTGTTCTGTAACTGTTTTCTTTAAACATGTAGTGAGGCAGGTCCTTACTTTGCCAGTAAGTAAGAATTTGCTCCATTTGCAAATCCTCTGAATGACAGGAAAGGTCAAAATTGCTGCATAATCACTTCTCAGCCTTTTGAAATTAATAACCTCATAGCTCACTATCAAATCAGTAATTTTCCTTTTTCTTAAGTGGAAAACACTGAGTGGCTATAAAGAAGGTCTATTACTAAGCATTTCTATTTTGAAAGACACTCAAATGTTCTGGAAGTAAATCACAAATTGGTGTTCTCTGCTGTAAGTATAAAATCATATAACCATGTCTAAGTACTGGATGCAGAAGAAGTGGTTTCAAGAAATGGTATAGAAGAGGCCTGTAAAGAACAAGTTAATGACCTCTGTATAATTTAATATTTCTTATTGTAATTAATGAAAAAAATCATGCGGAGACAATTTCTAAACATCTAGGTCCTATAGTATTTTTGAATTACACATTTCATTTGTTTTAAAAGACAGTGGAAAATTGCTAACATGGAGAAGGAAGCATGGGCTTTTAGTGAAGAATAAGAAAACATGAATTCTTTTCCTGGCTCTGCTATAATTTTCCAAATGACCCTCAGCTATATTCTTAACAATGGTGCACTTTTAGTTGAACACACTCGGATGTCTTTTCCCCTCGAACTGTCTTCACTTGTCTCACTCAGTAGCAAGCTGCTTGAAGCAGGCCAATCCTCACTACACACTATGCAGGTCCTGCAACAACGGATATCTGATTTTAATGATTACCAGATTCAGTCATGAATTACATCCAAAGTAAAGATGGAAGCATCACACAGGGAAAGAAATCAGCAAGGAATGCAGGAAAATGTTATAAAGGCAACTAAAAATTTCCATCTTTTGGGCTTTGTGGGTGGAGGGGAAGGTAAACTGAGATGTGATGTGAAGGCTGGGGGTGGAATAAGTCTATGCAATGCATGCAAAACATAAACCACTAGACTCACAATACAAGAAGGGTCCATCTTATTTTCTTCCCTTTTCTGCTTTTATTTATTACATTGGAAGATTCCCCTGGGAATGCACTCCCCTCCTCCTACTAGCAAACACAAGGAGGTAAACAAAAATGAAATTAAATGCGGACAGCTTCTTAGAAATTTGAAGTGTACTAGGCTTAGGAAGTTGCAAGAGCAATGGATGCAAATGTGTCTCCCAGTTTCCAACTATTGTAGGTTTAGGCACAAAATCACTCACATTTTCATAGGGAATAATGATAACCTGTAAATATTGTCAGGAAATCACTCAGAGATGGTAATTTCATTACTTTATAATCAAATTCCTTCCTAAGAGTAAATTTAGAGCAATTTTTCTTTGATCACCACCCCTTCCATCCCCCTGCCTCTGCACATGAGTGCTGCTATGAAAAACTGGAGAGGAAAAAAGTATTCTGAGATAGCTTGTACTTAAAGGCTACAGCCAAGTCTAGAAAGCTTCGTTCCCAAAATAGAAAATGTTTCTCCAAGTTAAATAATTTCAAGACTCTCTGTCAGTTTCATCTGCTTTTCTGTTCTGGAGTGTTTAGTCTAAGTTACCATGTGAGTGTTGCAGTGGTGGGTTCATATCATGCACTGGTGCCCTTCTCACATGCTACATTTCCTCTTACAACACCTCACAGCCCAAGGGCTTCCTCATTCCCAAAACCCTGGTAGCAAAAAGCCTGTGTCTGATACTATTTGTATATAAATTCAATACTATATCTAGTGTGACACTATATGTATATATACTCTGATGGTAACTACTCTTACTACTAATGAGAGCAAATTAGATATTAAAATAGCTTGAAAAATTATTCAGCCTTTACCATATATGGTTTCTCAGTGCATCTAAGCCTCAAACCCTTCCTTCTGGCTTGAACATTTCTATATGCCACCTCCTTATAAATCAGACCAGCAAAAATAAACAAGGCATAGCTTTCACTTGCTGCAGGAGGGGCATGAAAAGGAAGGGGCAAAAAGTGAAGAATTGCAACAAAGCACAACGCCTTCCTCTTATTGCCATGAAGCACCAGAGAACTGTCTTCACTTTTGTCTCTCCTTCCTTTGCTCCAAATCACTCTTGTCTCCCCTGCCTCACAGATACTGGCTTCTGGATAGGAAGAGATTTTCCTCCTCTGGAGGGAAATTCATTCACCTAATTAAATATTTGCTTCCTTTTCAAAATATTACAATGATACTATTTTCATGAAAAAAATAACACACCAGCAATCTGTTTTCACCTGAGTGCTAAATTAGCTATTTCTGGACAGGCAATGATCACAAGAAAAAAAATAATTAGGAGTGCTACTGTCATTTCAATTATTTTTGCACAGAAAATTTTCAGTGTGAGGTCAGAAATACCCACTATTTTTCACTAATGCTGATGGTGACTTTGCTTGCCTAAGTGCTAAAGCATGTTGCTGTGGCCAGACATCACGGGCTGTGAGGCAATAAAAAAACCAAATACCTTTTCTTATGTATGACAAGCTACAAAACTGTCACATATAACCATGTCACCTAGCTCTGAAAAGCCTGGAATATTGTTTTACACCACACTGATTGCCTTTATAAAGCAGTGGTTATTGCTGTGTTGCATCTAAATAAAAACTTTTTTGTTGCCTAATTAAGCCAGAATAAATGGACTAATGTGTTAAACGAAATGCAGATATTCATCCTATGTTCTCCTTGTCCCTTGATTCTGCACTGTAGCTGGGGATACTATATGAAGGTTAAACAAAATATTTGGAGCAAAGTCTGCTTTTTATAAACCTTGTCTCTGTCTAACCTTTTCTTCTCAATAGCATGAAGAAAAAATATACAATACTGAATGTTTGGCAGCACCTCCCAGCCACTGTGAGACAGTTACTCTGCTGCTAAATCACATTAGCTGGAAGTTTGCAATAGTGAGATAGATATTCTTGAATGTTTTGCCTCTGTTTCCACACAGCAAAGTTTGGTGTGAGATTTTTGCTTAAATTTCCCTTTGTGCAAACTTTTTCCCATTATTTATGATGGCTATCCATTTTACAATGATGCTTTTAAAAGATGTTGGTGAAAACCTTTCTGTACTTGCTGTTGTTTCTTAATGGAAAGTTTCTGAAACTGTTCCAAAGCCCTCTTTGGTTTGCCTGCCAGTGAAAGACTCAACCTGTCTTTGCTCTGTTTTGTTAAATTTAGTTCTGTTTCTTGATTAGGTGCAAGTGATTGGACAAGCTTTTCCTGGGCAATGTGTACTCATAAGCATGTGCTTGTTGCAAGTTGAAACAAGCTACAGGATTATCCCTTTTGTGGGCAAAAAATTAATAAATCAATGAAATAGGTAAAAACAATTCCAAAGGCGATATATACTGTGAGATCCTTCTCTGAGGCCTGATACAGTAATGAACAAATATATATTTTTAAAATTATATATGAAGACTGTGACTGCAGGATAGTTTTAAAATAGATAGATAAGCATTGCTCAAGAAAATCAGAAGTCTAATTCTGTCATAGACCCAGAAAAGCACTCAAGTTGATGCTCAGTTTTAAGCTGGTGTTAGAACAGGACACCGATAATGGGTTTATTTTAATTTTAAGGAGGACAGCTATGTTTATTTCTTTTTCATCTAAATATTGGGCAAAAGTGCCTTGAACACTGTGATAGGTGTTTTTCTTAACCCCCTAAATAAATCTAAACAATAAATTAAATAATTATGTACTAATTTGGCCAAAACATTTTTCTCCTTTACCTTAGTAGTCGGATGAGCCATTCTTTCCTGCTTTCCATTGTCCCATGTATGCTGTGATGAGACTTATGTTTCTTAACTACTCAATAAAAGCAAAATGCTTTTATGAAGTCTCTGTTTAAATTTGTAATGCTTTACCTATTCATTTCCTGACCTCTCAGTGTTTGCTCTTGGTAACAGCTGGCATTGCATCACATCCCAGTATAAAAAGAATGGCTCTGGCTCTATCTGCGCCCAGAAGCACTGCCTAAAAAGGGAAGCAAGTATCCACCCTCCTTCAGGCCACACAAGAAAGTTTGCACATGAAAACTGCTGATAGTTCCCAAAACCAAGGGGCTGCTTACACTTTTCTGTTCTCTGTTCTGCTGTGTGCTGTCGCCCAGTGGAAGTCAGTGCTCCTGCTCAGCTTCCAGGCCCTATTACACCATCACACCAAGGCCTGTTATGGTCCAAAGATCTTATAAGGGCTGCCTATTACCCCCTCCTCTTCCTTGCAGTCCAGGAAATGTTCCTCTATGGCCAGAGATTGTGCTGTGATACTGAGAGGTCTGGGCCAGATCTCATTTATTGCTGGACTGGATGATTTGAAGGGTTTTTTCCTGCCTAACTAAATCCATGGTTCTGTCACCAGTACTGCCAACGTCCTCAACCATCCTTGACTTTTTCTTTGTCCTGAGATAGACATTTCTCATTCATTTTTAAATTGGAAGCACTCAGGTCAGTGATTAAAGAAGTATATTGCATATATGTTTATATTTAGATCAAACTTTTTTTTGTGACTAGCAGATAGCTTTCAGGTTTTCTACATATGCATGTTTCAGAGCTACTCAAGTAAATAAAAATACCTAAACTAGTGTAATAATAAGTAGAATTGGGTTATCAGTTTGCTTTCTACTGAGCAAAGGAGAAAAAGCCCTCCAGAACTGAATTTTCTGAGACAAGACCCAAGTCCTAAATGTGATTGAGAAGCAATAGATAACTAGATTACATGAATGCTGAAAAAAATGCAGTGTACCAGTGCTTAAAGGGCTTATGGGAAAACAATTTTTGCTGTCCATATTCACCATCAACAGATACTAAGAACAGATATTTCCTTGCTAGTGCTGAAAGCAGACAGTTTATTCCGGCTAAAAAACTGGCCCCAAAGCACCATTAATTCACTCCATTTTAAGTGAGATTTACTTGTATTCATGAGGATCAAGAAGACCTGGACCAGAGTGAGAAACAAGCCAGGTCCCACAGCCACTGACAGGTGTTCCAGCAACCTCCTCACCTCTCTGCCTACCAATACCTACGGAAGAAAATAGTGTAGCTCCTAGCCTTAATTTTAGCCATTTAACCATGTCATCAGCTCTTAGGGGAACTACTTCAAGTGTCTTCATATGAGCCCCAGAAATACATCATTGCCATGGTTTGGTGAACCAACGAGAACAGTAAAGGTACAGGAATTTCAGTCTGGAAGCCCTAAGAGTAAGGCTGCTGCCATACTCCTCCTGACATTAATGGTGACATTGGTGATCCAAGCAAAATTAAGCAGTGGCAGATCAAAGTCCTGCTGCTGTCTCCACTCTCTGAGCTCATCATTCAAATGCAGCGCTACTCTCAAATAAAAGCCAGATGTTGAACTGCTCTCTTTCCTGAATAGCTGAGATGTCACTCTGAGGGCTGACTGGACCCGGTCCTGAAATTGAACCAATCTTTACAGTGGGACATCAGGGCAAATAAAATAAAAAGGCACAAAGCAGTGTTGGTGGTGATGAGGACAGATCATCTCTTAGAAAGTAGTCCTCTCACAGAGAAGGGCTAAAATTACTGCTGGGAAACTAGCTGTTTGTTCCTGCGCTGCATTACATCATCCTCTTTAAACCAAGCAATCTGCAGAGCAAACGCAAGCAATGCTTCTCATGGCTAATAACACTAAACACTCACAGGGTAAAATACACTGCTCCTGGTTGGAGGCAAATGGGGCAAAGATAGCCTTGATCCTCATCCTGGCAAGGGTGAATTGTCTATATATTCTTCTGAGAATTAAAATCTTGAAAAAAGTTCCTAAACCTTGGAAAAATTTCAAAACACCAATAAAAAAGAGAGGGTTTTTTTTTAAACTTTCTTTTGAATGTATGTTTTTGAAAATCTGGTTCTATTTAAATTTGTAATGTTTAGATTTTTCTTAAGATTTTTCTCTTTGCAGTTTTTATCCAGAAAGACTGGACTTCATTTTATCTCTTGAAGTTTGAACTTTCCAGCAAAAGAACTTATTGAGCTTTTTATTCTGGAAATGTTGTGATTTTGGCAAAAGTAGCTTCCATTCCTGTACAATTTAGTGTGTGAATATCATGGAAGTCAGCTCCCCTGAGTTATAACTCTGTGTCTCTTGAAAAACCATTTAATAAAACCTGTGATAAAATATGATTAAATCCATTTTGTCACCTAATCTTCTGATTCCCCATCACTGCTTTATACAGACATAACTCCTCCAGCCCATATGAAGTCAGTTGGTTCAAGCTGTAGAAAAGCTATGTTGCCAGATCAAACACTTGATTTTAACACTGTACTGCTTACACTTCTTCCTTACATTGTTTGGTGAGAGCTCAGCTTGACACATCCACAATAATAAAGAGCTGCTATAAAAATTTAAAAATTCAAGATTTGTCTTATACTTTCCAAATATACAAACACTGTTTTGTATATATAGCTTTAAGTGTTGGCAGCAATTCAAACTTACTAACCCCCTGTCTTGACTACCCCCAGAAAATGGTTTTATGTGGTTAAGACTCAGCCCTTGGATTTCACCATTAATTTGTTTGGTTGCTTTGGAGTCAGCAGAATGAATGGATGTGCTCCTTACGTGAGAAAATGTACCTTTCAGAGTTTGTTTATTCTTTGCCCCTGGCTCTCCTTTATGAGATTCTCCTGTGAAGCCTGAATTTGAATTTCTAGCTTCACACTCATTTCTCTGGAAACGGACTGAGCAATAGAGGAGACTTCAGAAGGGATGACAAGGCCTTGTACCCCCCTCCAGTTTCAGCATTAATAGCAGAGAAAATGCCAATTGTTCTGTCAAGAAAATGCTTGTTTATAAATATTCCTTCTTTCCAGCTTGGAGGTACCATGCATGAAAGTAATTTTAAAATCGCTTATTTTCAGTTTTAATTCCCTTCAAATCTATGAGCTTATTAAAAATTACTGCAAGTCTATTGGCCTTAAATTCTTTAAAATTTTAGTTCTTTAGAAGATCCAGCTCCAAACTGCAATGGTAAATATTAAATGCTATCATATGCCAGATGCAAAAATCATATGACATTGTTTTTTTTTTGTGCTGATGGTTTCTCATGGATCCATAATTTGCCCACACTCTATTTTAAAGACAGTCAGATGCAAAAAGCATGAAAAGAAAATACTATATCCTTTCCTGGAGGGGAGAATACTATGACAGTAGAAAAGACAGAATGCCCTCGTACCTGTTTTGGTACCCCCCTTTTCTAAAAAAGTCTACTTTTTCCCATTTCACTGTGTCACTATGCTCCCTGACCCCACCTGTCTCCTAACAGGCAAGGTTTGGCCATGCCCAGGGGATGGTGACATTATTTAGGGTCCCAACCTGTGCCCTAGAAATTTCAGACTGGCAGAATTTTTCCTGCAATGCCAAAGGCCATTTCCCATTTGCTCACAAAACCCCCATGGTCCAAAGGACAAGTTAATTCCTTCAAGCTTTGGAGTTGTGATTCAGCCTACTTGCCAATGCACCAAAAGCATGGTGGACTGGGGACATGTCTTATTGCTAAAGAAAGCTATTTCCTCCTTTTATTCAAATAAGGAATACATTAAAAAAAAAAAAAAGAGCCTGATTCTATAACCCATTTCTTTCCATGTACACTTACATGTACACTTTTTCAAAACAAGTAATTCATACCAGAATAAAAAAGAAACTGTACAATATTGCAGTTTCTAATTTAGAATTATTTTAGGAGAAGGAGCATCTGATACTGATAATAATAAAATCTTGCTATACAGCCACATAATATTCCAAGGATTGAATATACAGTTGACTCAAAGTAGTAGTAGAAGCATTTAAGTTACTCCCCAAAACTTCTGAATTGGCAGGGAATTACACAGATAATTTTAATTTTACCATGCTTATGAGCTTTTGCTTCGCTAATAACAAAAATGCATCTTTCATTGCTGGAATGACAACTGGGTTAATGAAGTGTTGTGAAAAATACTGGGAATGGTATCACTGAACAGCACCACTTAAAAGTAAAGTGTGGTATCGGTACAGAACCCGCACAGTGATTCTGCCTCTGAAGTGCTCTTCCTTCAGAATAAAAAAGACAAACAAGGGTCCCATTTTAGTTTAATTTATTTCAGTTTAATACTATTGAATTTGTTTTTCTCTTTTTTTTTCTATTTGTTCTTCCTTTATTTTTCTCCATCTTTAATACTTTTCAGCACTGACTCATGAGAGAAAGAATGAGGAACAAGAATCCTGATCTCCAAAGGCCTAGTGGCATTTTCCAGAGCCAATATGTGTTAGGACAACTCAGCAATCTCCCACACTGATCCCAATCCATCCTGCCTGGGACGATCAGCACTGGTATACATAATGTCCCCAGCACTGCGCAGCAATAGGAGAGGAGGAAACTCTTGACCGGCAGACACCTTCAGCCTCTGGTAAGGATTGTGATGTCTGAAGCAGCAGCAGGAGTCACTTTGAGCTTCACTTGCATCATCACTTTTTCTGTGGCCTACTTCCTGATCCTTCAGAAAAAAAAAAAAAAAAAAAGAAAAAAAAAGAAAGAAATTAAAAAGAACCAAGAAATTCAAGGGACAGCTCACCAAAGGCTGAGCTCAAAAGGCCCTCTGGCACACAGTGGGAATTCCTACTTATGTCAATGCACAAAATTGAGAACATACCTGAATGCAGTACAGAATTATCAGGGAGAATGTTTCTTCAGTATCTCTATGTTTCTCTGAAACAAAATAAATCCAAATGCCTCAAAACCAGATAGTAAATTTCTGCTAATAGAGGTATTGGGAAGCTAAAAATGTCATCAGGGAACCTCACACAAAATCTAGCCCCACTCCTTTCTTTTCCTGTGTTTCATGCTCTATGAAGATATATGTACTACCACGCATTTGGACTTGTTTGATTTCAGAGAATAAGTCAGAAATTAATTAGCATTGAGTCTTTGAAAAGTTCATTGTTGAAAAGCAGCAGCATTAATTCAGAATAAGAAAGCCTCACAGTAGGTTTTGTGGCTTAAACCCAAAGCAGCTTCCCATATCAAGAAATATACAGATAACAAAGAAGGGAAGCATTTGACCTGAGAATTCTGTACTGCATTCAGGTACGTTCTTGATTTTGTACACATTGGCATAAGTAAGGGTTCCCAGTGTGTGAACACTTGGGCTTGTGACTTCAATCTGCAGCACACATGTCTGATGATTTAATGGGCCTCCTGTTTAGTTTATAGCCCATCCACTCACCCAGAAGCAGAGAGTAATGATCACAACCCGGAACAGTTGCAAAGCATATGTGGAAGGCTTCTGAGCCCTAAGGCTCTAATCTCTACTGTTAGTCACCACTGCCATGTGGCAAGGCTGTTACCATCCCTGACTCTGAAGCACAATTCACAAACTCCTTACACATGGTTTATGAGACAAACCTCTACAAGGCTGTGCTGCTTTGTTCCGTAGGAAAGAAGATGCATCAGCCTTTACTTCCCCTCTTTTCTTGCTGTGCCCAAGAGAAAATTATTTGTCAATGTTCATTTATGAAATAGTAATTGAATTCTTCTTCTGGTGATTAAAGAAATTACAGATGTTGACTTCTACATCTTAGATGAAAACAAAATGCTGGCCAAACCAGATTCATGTGGAGGGACCAGTGTTACCTCCTGATGCAAACTACAGACTCCAGATGAATCCCAGATGCTCGCTGGAGTATGCACAAAGAGGACTGTGTTTATTGTCACTGCATGGTTATCTTAGCAGTATGTCCAATATTAAATGATGAAACTTGCTTTTAAGCTATTTATCAGATGAAAAAACAAACCAAAAAGCTTAGGAGTCTAGAAAGTGCCTTGATTGACAAATGAGAATTTTAATAGAATTTTATATTGAAAACTCTATGAGTTTAGAATCATTATTTTTGAAGAGGCCTTTCGTTTATTTTATTTACTTTTTTTGTTGTTTCTGTTCACAATCTGTCAGTCTTTCTAACAGGGCTCTAGCATCCCATTACAAGAAGAGTATGAAAACTGTGAGGACAAATCTAAGCTATTATTTCTGAGGCACAGTAACTATAGATGTGAAATGGTCACTTTGAGGAGAATTCAATTCTATTTCAGTAAAAAACAGTCAATTCTCTAATTTGCAAAGGAAACAAATGTGTTTTAATTTAAAACATTATTAAAGCTGACAACTGATTTTTGTCCCATTGAAACATAGTTTTTATGGAATTACAACCTACAGAATCTGGGCACATCCTCTGAATAAGTCAAATTAATTGTAGGAGCTGTAGTAACTTATCTGGAAAACAGGAGTTTTGATAATACAAGTCAACAAAACTTAAGCAATGCAGGGTCAGGCCTCCTCCTGGTTATGACTGGAAGAGATCTGCTGATTTACACTAGCAGGGAATGTGTTCTGTAAAATTCTCAGTTATTTTTACTAAACAGAGAACACAGTAATATTTTTTCCATTATTATTATTATTTTTGATTTTTTTTTTATTCACACTCTACACAGATCTCCACCCATATCTTGAAAATCTGCTGGCAATACTTAAGCTGGAGCACACACTTAGGCACCAGGAATATATTTTGGAGAGCAAAGCTTTTATAATGGAAAGGCTGACATACTCCAAACTATTCACAGCAAATGCAGTGGAATAAGGGAAAGGGAAAACATGCAAAGAACAAAAAGTATTCTTACAAGAAACTCCATAAGAATCTGCATTCCAGTTAATACTGGGTAATCCCAAGAAAAAGAGATTTAGCTTATAATTTTCTTGCCCACTGATACTTTAAAGCTAAATGCCACTCCAATGTTTGGGGCTCTCGCACAGATACTCTTTAGCAGAATGATGATCTTAGGGTTTATTTTCCATGACCACTATGCTTGGAATTTGATTCTTTCTTCCTGTTTCGGGATTTAAAGTCAAGCTGCAGATTTTAACCCAGTTCATCTTCCTGGGTTAAGGATGCTAGAGCAAACCTTACAAATCAGAAGACTGGAATGCTTTCTGGCTATGTTTTATCTAATTTCGTCTTCAACTCCAAGGTGCTTATTTGCTAGGTAGAAAACTACAAAACTGCAGCAATGTTTGACTTACATTTTTAAATGAAAATTTTATTAAGAAGTAATAGAGTTTGATTCGTATTTTTAAATAAAAAATTTATTAAGAAGTAAGTGTGCAAATGTTTGTTGGCAGCAAGAATTGAATAATACTCAGAATCAAGGATTCAACTAGAAAAAGATTAAAAACTCCACCCTTCTGTTCATTGACTGGTTCAAGTATTCAAGACTGTATTAAAAATGACAAAAATGTAAAGATTTGTAGATTTACTTACTTCATCCTCTAGCATTCACACTTAGCCTGGGCAAGACTGTAATGGCTACAATTGTGTTAGAATTTGAAACCAGTATTTAGAAAATAATCACTCTGTATGTTTGCATCTTGTATTTTAGGATATTTTAGTTAATTTCTACAGAGATCATCAATTAAATATTTAGTTTGAGGAATACATTTTGCATGTGCTAGTACTCCCCAGGGGGATAGTGCTATTTATATTTCTACATTCTTTCACTTCTATGAAAGGAGTGAACTAAATACAGCAAGGGGAAGCATGTTCCAGGCATTGCGGGTCTTAGCTAATCTGCAGCTTCCAAATCATTGCAAACCCTTGGGAATGCAACTGCCTGAGTTAAAGTCAGCCTTACATGGATGATTTTGAAAGCACATTGTGAGTCAACAGCCAACTACAGCTGAAGGGAAAAGAAATCTCCAGGAGTTTATAGGACAATTGAGTCTTAGCTGAAGAAAAACAACATGAACAATAGTGTTCTGCCTTGCTGTGAGGATGGGACTGGGGCTGCCCTTCAGTTGTGCTGGCAAAGTCGCTCCTTGCTGACGCCCTCTTCATGCCCGTGCTGTGTCCAGCTGGAGAGTCACCCATGCAGGGTTTTGGTTCTCCCGCCACTGGCAGGTAATCCAGCCCACAAGCTGTCACACAAACAAACAAACTTGGCCAATGCTGCCACAGCAGTGGGAAGGGAAGTCAGAAGATAATGGATTAGCAATTCCAATGAGAGGTTACTCCCATTAGTCATGGAAACTCTTTTCCATAGCATTCAGGGACATTAATAACACTGTTAATTACACCAATTAACAGCCTTCCATGGTAATATGAATTATAATTAGTATGAACATTTTGCTAATTAAAGCTTGAATTAACCCCAGTATCAGCTAATTAAATTAGAACCACAATCAGTTTATTATAGAGAAAAACATAGAGAGCTGTTTCTGCCCCTCTGACCTTGCATCCTCTCCTCCCCAAGTCCCCCTCGCCCCTAAGTCTGTCACTAACCATGACTCACCATGGTGCCACTTCACAGGAGCCCTGTGCAAGGATTTCTTGTGCTTAGAAATTGTTCTCAGGTGATTGGTCTGCTTAGCTGTACAATCAGCTCCTTGTTGGGAATACAGGGCATGGCATGAGATTATTTTTCTGGTAAAGAGGGATATCTTCAGACAGAACACGGTGAGCAAACAAGTGCCTTCTGTTGGCAGAGATACATTAACAATTCTGGTTTTGTGTTGGGTTACTTAGTGTCATTGTTGTTGGTTTTGTAAATTGGAATAGTGGTGTTAGCCAAAGGTGCATATTTACAGCCAAGATGTTATTGGTGAACTTCGTAGCATTATCTGGTACTGAGACCTTCTTTTGTTCATCAAGCCAATGGGCACAGTTTCTTTTCTCTCAATCCTTTGTGTTTTTCTTCCTTTCACTGCTATCCTCTAGAAGCAGAAACGTCAAGGGAAAATCATTCACCCTGCATTCCCATCCTGGTTCTGCCACTTACAGGATTCTCCCTCACTACTAATTTCATCATACTTGAATCAACACAGTAGTGACAAACACATTTATAAAATGTATGAATGTCAACAAAAGTGTTATTTTCAATTTCTCTTTTCTCAACACTTTAGAAATAACCACAGAAAAATAATTGCTCTTTCTGTTGAATTAGATTTTTAACATCAAAAAATTGCAGAATATTTGGATATGCTTATTACACAGAAGCAAAAGGTAGAAAAGCATTTTGAGACTCACATAGTTAATATTAATTTTAATAATCATAATCAGTCAGCTTTCACTGCTGTTGGTTCAGAGAATTAAAAGCTGTTGGCTCAGGTGTCACTAATAAAACAATCAAATTGTCCCTTTTTATTTACCCGAGTTCAGTAAAAGAGTACAAATGTAGTCTTTAAAATATTACAGCTATACTGAATTTCGGAAGAGTATTGGAAGTGGAAAAGTCTCATATTTTTCAAAGATAGATACTTTTTTTACTCATCTAAAAGAAGGTAATTTCTCCCATTTTTTAAAAGAAAAATCAACTGATGTTCTATCTTCTTGTGATCTGACCTGTTCTACTGAGCTATAGTTCTTGAAATGAAGTGCACAGTGAGTAAAAGTATGAGGAAAAAGAACATGCAGCTCTAGGAGCTCTGAAGTGAGGAAGATTTTAATCTTAGAAGCCATTTAGATGCTACGGAGATGGTTACCATAACACTGAGACAGTGTCAGGTGCAGTAAGTGTTTCTCCTAGGTGATCGGGAAAACATGTATCGCTTTTCCATCATGCCAAGAAAGCACAATTAAATCACAGACATGCCTGGGCATATCCCTGTGTGTACAGTCATGGGTCTGTAAGCACAAACAGCTGCCCGAGCATGAAGTTTTTCATTGAAGCCAAGGCCTTGAAGGGGAGCAAGGACACGGGCCTGCTGCAATGTAGTACTGGGGGAACTCCTCACCATTGAGGGCATGTCCTTGAAGGGCAGAAAACTTCTGTGTCTGAGCATATTCCTCTGTGAGCTTCACCCAAGTTTTGATCTTATTAATGTCACCATCAGTTTGGTCAATGAGATTTTTCATGGGATACATTGAAGTGAATGTCTCATCTCACACTGGGTGTACATGAGGAATAACTGGCATGAAGGTGTGGTGATCTAGGCTGTCTCCCCCCTACTGACTTTGGGAAGAAATATTTAGAGATCATTATCAAGATTTGTCAGGGAAATTGCTCTGATTTCATATTACACTAACACACCATGACTTGAAAAATAAAGCAGCTTTGAAAGGATCTTTGTGTGCAGTTTCCTTTGCTTTCTGAGTTGGATAAACAGTTCAATGTGTTTGCATTGGGATATTAATATCTCCTTTGTCTTCTTTTGCCCATTTATGCTAAAAGCAGTGTAATTTAGAGCTCGCACACAAAATGGAAACTGTCTCTGGCAGATCTGAGTATGACTTCCTTGTCATTTTGAGCACACCTCACACTGTTCATCCTGATGACAAACACAGGTTTTCAAGCAATAATACTTGCTTCTGTCCATTGCCCAATCGAACACCATTAATATCAAGAAGAACTCCTACTGATTTCACTGATCTCAGCACCCCAATCCTTCTCTTGTAAACATCTACTCTCTCAAGTGGTTTTAATTCTGAGTTAAAATTCCTTACCGAGTGTTAAATGTAAGTACTTAGGCCACCTTAACTTTGGACAGCATAAAATTTGGGTCTTGATCATGAAAATATGGATGGAAGTTAGAAAATCAGATACATTATAATTATGCTGTTCACCAGCTTTATAAATCTGGCAGAACCTTCCCTTAAGTGATAAAAGGGAATTAGAAGTAAGCATTACTCAAAACAGTGAACTGTTTCAAAGCAAAGCTGAATTCCTTGAGGTTAAGCAGCAGTAAAACTGGCAATAGGAACACAGTTGAGAGGTTTAGATACACTTGGTGTTTTGGCTAGTGTCCAATTATAAAAAAACCACTGTCCTTGAAACTTGGCAATTAATGATGGTAGAAGTAATTCCACAAAGAGATTATGGGATGCAGACAAATAGCGGGGAAGTGGGGAGGAGTAGCGAAAGGTTTTGAGCTAGACAACCTGCAGACACACTTCCTTCAGTACACAGGTATTTATTTTTCTGCAAAGATGAAGTTAAAAGAAAAGGACCTGTTCACTTTTATTTACTTCTAAAAGCATATCCAAAAGTTGTAAAGCTGGTTTAAATGTTCATGATGGTGAAACACCCTGGTGCCTCTGAGACTTCCATAACTGCAACTCAAAGAAAAAAAAGTCTTTTCACAAAATCTCATGTAGTGATCAGACTGAAGAGTTATAGCAAAAGTCATGTCAGTATTTTAAGTTGCAGAAGAGGTGTTGAGAGCCATCCTTAGTTTAGGGCAACCTGTCCCCTGCTGGGGCAGAGAAAGCTCTGAAGCAGAGGGAGAGTGGTCATCAGAGGAACAAAAAACCTGCAGGGAAAGGATTTGAGGATTCTTAAGAGTTTTCCAGCCCAGGGAGCCTGTCAACACAGTATTGAAGCATGCAACCACTTTGTTAGCTACTCCAGCAGCAACACTCCTGGATACCAAATTATAAGATGTACTATTAAAAGGAAAAATGAGAACCTGCTTCTCTCACAGGCATCACACTTCTCTCACAGTTTGGCTGTCACACGTCTAAGTTTGCCTTTATAGAGCAAGAAAAGGACTTCTGCAAAGACAGATGTCTGCAGACATTGGCATAATGGTGAGTTCCATCAACAGAGTCAGTGATCTCTGTTCTCTTTTGCATCTCTTTTTCATAAGTTCAGTAAAATTACAAAATGTGGAAAAGACTGGAGAACTAGGTCATCTGTCCTTTGTTGAGATAAATTCAGCCTCCCAGAGTTGGCTGAATTTAGGTTATTGGGTAGGTGAGATTGTAGGACTGGTTGGATCAACTTCTCGAAAAGCTGTCAAAACACACTTCTGTTCAGGCAATAGAAGGAGCCAGACAGAAGCTCAATAGAACTCAGGAGGAAGTAAAGGGAAAATACAGACCTTTGTATTTCCATATTTTTTTCCCATCATGGCCTCCTACAAAAGCTTTGTTTCCCTAGATATCAGTGTTTGCCCAGTTTTTAGTGCAGCTGTACCTCATATTAATATATTTTTCTTCCTGCCATAGGAAATGGTTATTATTATTATTATTATTAATAATAATAGTAATAGTTATCTTTTTCCTACTGTAGTAGTTATCTTTTTCCTACAAAATGCATAAGACACACCAAAGGGAAGGACCTTGAGCAGGGTGTGCTGTCACAGAAACCAACTTAGTTTGCTGGTCTGCTGGGACTCAGGGTTCTCCCCACAACTGGACTGTGCCTTTCTTACTTATAAACATATAAATCTGGATACCAGTATACAGCTGAAGATGTCCAGACACAGCAACTTCACTGGGCAAAAGAAAAACCACATGGATATTGAGTATTGGAAGCTGAAACAGACCGGTGAAAAGAAGAGGAACACTACATTTGTTCAGTTTTTAAAGTATGTGTGCCTAGTTTGGACTTGTCTCTTCTTTGACGTGATCTTCTGTCTTTCCTATATCTCACCTACTCTGATTTTAAATTCCATGAGAGATCATAACACAGGAGTGCAGGAGAGCCTGGACTACATCAGACTGTGTGTCCATCTACTCTGTTATCATTCAGTGGGAGCCTAAGTAAGAGTGAAAATAAATACAGGAGGAAAGGTCATTTACCACAGCAGCCTCCCAGGCAACATCTACTTCCGGTTCAGGTCACGAGCAAACTCTCTGCTTGTGGTAAACCTTCTGCTTCCATGAGCCATGAGCAGCTTCCAGGCTGCCCTTGAAACCCCACCAGCTTTCAAAAGCCATGTTTTTCAGCTTTCTTTGTGCATCTCACGACTTCACTTGAGGTTTGAGGGAAGCCTCACAGATACTCTGGTGAGGCTTCTTTCATAGTGCAGGTGTGTGCCAACACCTGACCTGTCTCCTCTGAGCCAGTCAGTCTGGGGAAAATCCATTCATTAGTTATAACCTGAAACTGCACCTTCCAAAGATAAGGAAACATCTTAACATTGTCACAAAGCATGAAAGGGGAGATATTTTGACACTGCTGAATCAATTCTGCCTAGGGCAGTGGTGTGTCATGTCTTCTACTCCAGATGGTGTGTCCCATGGAGATGGAAAGAAACAATTCCTCAGATTTTGACAGAAAGGGTAGAAAAACCCCCATGGTATTCTGGCCTTTGGATTTTAGGGACCTAAATACAGGTCAAATAAATACAGGATGAAAAATTGTCCATTAGGGAGTCTGGACTCATCAGGCTTAGTTGCAAAATGGCGGAATTTACACAGGGATTTTTCTCTTACTGAATAACACTTTCAGGACGAAGAAAGCAAAGCTGGATGCTGTGGATGGTTGTTGTCATGCTTGACACATGCAGACTCTCTTTGCAGAGAATCAGAATTTATTCCCCAGGAGGCTACTGGTTTTCATAGCTAAGTGAGGAGGAAGGTGCTGTATGTATGAAAAAGCACATTCTATTAGGGCTTCTGGGAGCAGGGAAAGGCTGGCTATGTGCTCAGGAAGGGTCTTATACCTAAAAAGACCCAGAAAATGGGAGAAAATATATAAATTGACCCTCTTCAAAGGAACAGCTGCTGTTTGCCATGTGCTTCCAGAAAAGAAAGAGTGAAATTGAAGGAAGGATGAGAAAGCAGGTCTCCAGTTACTTATTTAGAAATTATTTTAGCTTCTTGTGTTCCTGGCAGTAGCCTGTGACATGTCAGATCTCAGGTTTGAATTCCTACAATGTGCTTCTCATGGTCTTAGACCAGACTATACCAGACTTCCAGGTAAATTTAGTCTATGGACTTCCAGTACTGTCAGTGTAATGGCTTTCACTGGCACTGACCTAAAGTCACACTTGGCATTTACACACAATTTTACATGTCTGCATAGGTTGAAGAAGTCCTTGTGTTAAATAGAATGCTGTATGAATTTTCTCCAATTGAACTACTATGAAGCTGGTCTCGTTTTATGGCTTCAAATACTTTCCACATTATCACATGTTTCAGACTGCAAACCCACAGGAAATTAGTAATTATTTTTAACAGCTGTAGTTCCCCCTTTTTTTTTCTTTTTTTTCCTTTTTTTTTTTTTTTTAGAGTAGGGGAGGTATGGAAGGAGGGGAAAGATAAAACATATACCTTTCCCCCGTTGAGTTATATGTAAAAAGCTTTTACATTGTCTAGGAACATAAAGAAAAAAAATGTTGAAAAGAGTTAAAACTGTTACTGTGAATTAAGCACATATATGCTAAAATATCTGGTGAAAATATCAATATCTGGAAAGAAACATGTCTTTTTTGTTGTTGTTAATCCCTTTGAGAGAAGTCATTACATTATGTATCTTTCTAAAGATTCAATATAGTTCAAAAATTAATCAACACATGATGAAGAAATTACTTAGGTTCAACGTCTTATGCTGCATGGAAATTTGGACTACATCATAAAAGCTTTTTCTGGAATTCAAAATTTATAAATAGCTACCTGCTTCTAATGATTTCTTAGGAGTGAAAATTGGCTTGTTGAATATGTGTGTCAGCATCAGAGTAGATGGCCTATTCAGGCAGACACATATATTTCTGGCACTGATTGAATATTGGCTCAATTACTAAGCTGAAAAAAAGCTTAAAATAATTCTTTTGGCCTGCTTGAGGTTCTGTACAAGTTAAATGCCAATTACATAAATCTGTACTAGTAGACATTAAGTCTGCCGTACTGTGAGGTGTATTCTATAGTAATAGTTGTAAAGTTACATACTATAATTACAGTGTAGTGTAGAATAGTATAGTGTAGTGTAATGTAGTATAGTATAGTAGAGTAGAGTAGAGTAGAGTATAGTAGAGTATAGTGGTGTGGTGTGGTGTGGTGTGGTGTGGTGTGGTGTGGTGTGGTGTGGTGTGGTGTGGTGTGGTGTGGTATGGTATGGTATGGTATGGTATGGTATGGTATGGTATGGTATGGTATGGTATGGTATGGTATGGTATGGTATGGTATGGTATGGTATGGTATGGTATGGTATGGTATGGTATGGGTAGAAAAGCATGACTAGAAAAATGCTGAGTATTTACATATATTTTCTATTAAAGACCTTATAGCAGTCTTCTCTTAAAAGCTCAGCAGTTAATTATGACCATAGTGTCTTAAGTATTTTGGAATTACACACCACTCTGGAGGGGAAGAAAGCTTTAGGTGACTTTGCTTGTTTTGCTTTCTCTTTTCCTGGAGAAAGGATGAAGCTAATTTATTTAAATGCTGTAGAGATAACCAAACTATGATTAAATTTCAGAGCCATTTGCCAAGCTCTGCTCATGAAACAATGCAAACAAGACTGACTGAAAATTAATTCTATTTATGTTTTATCACAGAGAAAAAAACATTCTTATTAAGAGCAGAGTTAAGACTGAAATAATACTTCGGGTCTTTTAGAAAACAGCAAATATTTTATCTCTTATCCACAGGAAAATTCTTAAATATAGTAATTTTGAAATAAAAGAAAATTTTAGAAAGAGATGTACAAATTTTTGTGGCTTTTCACATGAGAAAACCTTTCAATTTTTTTCATATGTGTATTTTCCTGAAAGCGAAAGCCAAGTTTCCATAGGACTGATGTCACCTACATCTCTCATGACTCATACTTCTGCAAATACAGAGGTTAGTACAATTTTCCTGTTGATACATAGCTTCAGATTGAAGTTCTGTCTTGAAAGTGCCTTCTTAGTAATAAACCACAACTGTTCTTAAGACCTATGGTTGAAACACACCAAAACTCAGACACTGAGAAGAGCTCAGACACCCGTAGCAGGAGATTATAAAGCTGCATCTAAAGATTGCAGTGCACCAGAGAGTGAAATTGACTATTAGAGGCTTAAGGTGGAGCCTAGAAAAAATCAGAAGAAAATTTTGCTTCCAGACATTGCACAGACATGGAAACTGGCATGTAGGGTTGCCTTAGCCTTAATACCTCCACTACATTTTTCCTGTCTTTCTTTTCATTTTCAGAGAATATAACATTCCTCAGGTTTAGAGAAGTTTTGCTTTCTGTGTGAACACTCAAGAAAGATTTAAATTTAATCCCAGAGGCTGTTTGTAGCAGGCTCCCTATATAAAGAGACAGGAGCAAAGATGAACTGGGTCAAAAATTGAAGTTTGCACCTCCTCTTCCTTTTTATGCAAAATGGAAAAAATAATAGCTGACTGCTGACAGCAGTTTAATCTCTGAAATGTACTTGGATTTTATATAATTTTAGGAGTGAGATTGCTGGTTAAAACTAATCACCTTGCTGATTGGAGAGGAGGAATTTCTTCAGAGCTCTAGAGTAATGGGTCCCCTCACTGCACTGTGATGGAGCCAAGCCTGAGTTTTTCCACTGAAGTTGGGCTGTTTTTGGTCTGATGGGAAGTACCTGTGTCTTGCAGTCTGAAGACACACTGGAAGTACTGGGCCTGGGAGTAGTGGGAATTAGGGAGGAGGGCTGCTTCTCTTGGGAAATGTTTCACTGAATGAGAATGTGCTGTTCAGCCTGCAGATGTTTCTCTGAGTTAGGGCTTCATCTGTTACATTATGACGGAGGTCCTGGCAGAGATCTCATGTCCTGGCTCTCTTTAGGTGCAAATTTCCTAGGCCACACTAAGGATATGATGATTTCAACTCCACTTCTTGTCAGACTGTGATTTTTCTTACTGCTAGTGTGCAGGAGATTGCATTCCTTGTCCCAAATCAGCTATAAAACCTGTGACCCAAGATAAGCTAGAGAGAATTAATCTTCAAAGTCTGCTGTTATATATCTACATTTTGCTACAGGTAGCTGTGAATGTTTTTAGTGGCTTTGGCTGTTGGGAAGGTAATTTTGAAATACATACCAAGCATGTCTCATGTTGTCAAATAAACCTTCAAGCATGTTCTATAGACCTGAAAATTACTCTGGAAAGCAACTGTGACCTGCTAAATGGAAACTACAGCTCTTGACTCTGCCTTGAAAATGGACTCATTGAGAAACAGGACAGAATGCCAGTGTCTGTGTGTGCAGGCTCTCCAGGACTCCCCTGGTTTTTCTTCACCCCCAGGTTCTGAGATAAGCGCTTGTGTGAACACAGAACTGCTGTTTTCAACAGCAGTATGGGAAATATGAGAACTGCTTTCCCATATTTCTGCTTTTTAAGTAACACTGCATCATCATCTACGTGTGCCAACCAGCAACACACCATAAAGTTAAAGGAGAACCTTACTCTGCACATGGATCAGACCTCTGGGTTGCAAGAGAGTTTCTCATATCAAGCCATTTCAAATGTACTGGGAACAACTTCAGAGGAATCCTCTGTTTGGGCTGTCTCAAAATGGTGTACAATTAGGCCTGATCCTCACCCTCACTTTGATAAAGTGCCATGCAGATCCAGCTGTCAAATTGTGATGGTAGTTAATAATCAAATGCATATTTCTAGATATTTATAGCAGCCATGGAGAAGAAAATGTGAATATGTTGTCTAAATGAGACAAAGATTAGTGTACTGTCAGGCTTTCTACCATTTATCCCAAAATGCATTTAATCTTAAACAAAATAATCCCCATTATAAATCAATACATACCTCATCAGAACAAAATAAGCAATTGCACTAATGACTTGCATTTAATTGAAATAAGTGGGTGAAAGAAATTAACAGTGCGCTGAAGAAATATTGGATTACCTAATGTCATTAATCTTTTTTTTTAGAAAAGGAGCTTTGGAAAACAACTCTGGAGGGGAAAAAATTTACAGTGTTAGGTTTACTCACTGTTCATACCAATATAAAATGTCAGGTTCATTGGCCATTATCATTAAGTAAGACAGGCTCAGAACTCCTGGCAGAAGTGATACATAGAGGGGTTAGATGGAAAGCTTTCTTTCTGCCTGTGGGAAGAGCAGAGATCATGACACATTCACAAAAAGGCAGCTGCCAAGCAAACTGAGTTTAACTCTGCACTGTGGGCTATCCTCAGCCTCAGCAGTGGGATTGCTCACATTGCATCTAGTTAAGGTTTTACTTTTGCCTCTGTGGGAAATGGTAGTTAAAGTGCTATTGACGGTACAATACAGATGTCTGTCTGAGGCACAGGACCCTTGTGTTTTACTTCTGGGGAGTAGGAAATCCATTTTTAAGCTGAACACTAGTGGGGAATTCTGCTGCAAGTGCATTTTAAAATATTTTCGCACCAGTGGTCTGAAAAGTTACTAGTAAAGGAGTTAGAGGGACAATGTCAGGCAAGGAATTGCATTTTAAATGTTTTTTTGTTAAGTTTTTCTTTATACCACAGTAGATAATCCACCATAAAACAAATACTGATATGGCTGACAATTTAACTATTATTTTTGAAAAGCTTTTTCTCTAAATCAGCTCACAAAAATTGCTCATTTTCACTTCCTCTCAGTGGCACAGGCTATACAAGCTTTGTGAGCAGGAGGGTTTTGAGTTTTCTGTCGGATAATATCAACTGAAATTGAGAAAGACATAATCCTTCAGCAGATGTGCTTCTCTGTTAATGGCCTGCTTTACATCCCAAGCTCATGCATTGGCCTTGCAGTTCTGGAGTTTTTACATCCATGTGGACATGTGCAACGTGTTGATTAACAGGAATAGCTCGTTCTGGCACTCTCCATGTTGATGCAGCTACTGTATGCCTGAAGTCTTAGCAAGGTTAAAGTGGTGGATAATTAGAACATTGAAATTAAAATGTATATGCTTACAGTTGGACTCGATGACCTTAAAACCCTTTTGCAAACTAAATGATTCTATGGTTCTGAGAATCTATATTCCAGAAACTGGAACAGGGTTTGGTGCTGCATTCCCAGCCCAATCTCACTCCTTTACCTCACTTCCCACCCATTTGCATAAGGCAGAGGGGTTGGACTGCACAAGATGTTTGTGGCCATCCTGCTATGGATGCCATGAAAATTGAAGTAATTTCCCTACTACCGATCCATAACCACAGAGGTATTGCCTGTCACTCATCACTCTAAGCACCAGGGCAGACATTTACTCTAAGTTTCAGGGAATGCTGACCCATCTAGCAATAGTTGTACTGGATGTGTATCTAATATTAGGAGAAGGAGTAAGAGCCACCAAGGAGAACACCAGAGAGCCTTCGTGGATGGAGCAGATCCAGTGTGTGCAACCTGATTTCAAGCAAGCTAACTCGGTAAATGAGGTTGAAAAGCAGGGAAGGCAGGGTTGTCTACGCAGGTTGCCACCCATGCACCCCCCTCTTCAACACTGCCATGCTTACTCCTTAACAGATGTGGTTTGCAGACCCCTTTGAACTGGACAAGGACTCCTTAATCCCAAAGACAGTAAATGGAGACTCTGGCTATGCAACTGGAAGGGGTTTAGAGAAGCATGCAGAGTATACCAGACTTGGGGAAGAAATGAAAGACAGGAAAGTGAATTGTGGCAGGTTAAAGTACTACTCTTCCAAATTTAATACTAACATAAGACAGCGAGTTTCTTGAATTCTTGAATTTATTTCATTTTTTACCCCAAATCCACCTGAATTGCATATGTTAGCATTGTATTGCAAGATGAAAATTTTGGTTTAGATATTAAGAGGCTGTTCTATTCTTTTAAATTATTTGTATGTTGTTCTCATGAGATACCAAGATAAAGAGAATTGCACGTTGACAGGTAGTTGAATATTTTGCTATAAAATCCACCAATGTTTAATTCCATTAATTATTTTAAAAATTAATTTTAAACAGGAATATTTTAAAGCATTTTTCTTCCTGATTTATATTTCTTTTAAATTGTTAAACTAACCATTTGTGGAGGTTTTAAGAATTTGGAATTTGTGTGGTTTTTTTGAATTCATGAGGTTTTAAGAGCCTTCAAAATTAAAAAATAAGATTTTTTAAGCTTTCATTAAAAATTGAAACTTATATAATTACTATTTATAATAAACAATATCAATAACAATTGTATTTTTCCATAAGCATTCATCTTAATTGAAAAGAGTATGATGTTATTCTGAGATTTGGCATTTTTAAAAAAATGTCACAGGCGAGGTTATTACAATACCAGATCAAAGATTCAGAAGCCTAAAATATTGCAGTATGGTCCAAGGAGATGCAACATTACAATATTTAGCTAGTAAGGCAATCTTTGACCGCTGAGAATTTCCTACCTATTATAATACATGTAAGACGAAATTTTTCATCATCGGAGGTATTAAAATATAGGCTCTCAGCAGCACACAGTGAAAAAAATCTCTATCTTTTTACCAAAGTGGATGAAATCTCCTTCTTCATGCAAATTAACATTTTACAAACTCATGGGCTTTTTGCCTTCTATGTATCCAACACCATTTCTTATGCAAAGGTGTAGACAAACTTTGCACAATTACAATTTGGTGAGCTTGCATGCTTGTTAAAAAGACTGCTTACTCAAAGCAGGCGTCTTACTTGGACTGCTGCTTACTTGGAGAGCTCAAAAAAAAATATATCCTAACACAGTCTCATAATTTATGTTTTATAACAGTATTAAATGTATGAAAAAAATCCACTATTTTGATTTGATTACAGTTCTTGATGTTTTCAAATTTAAAAAACCCCAAGGCCTCCCTGTGTTTGCTAATCATGCTCAGAGTGTGCTTTGCCCAGTTTACCAGGCCAGACTGAGTCAGGCATTGATTACACTAAGTAGTTTGCAAATAACACTGTAGTGAAAGGCAGTCAGAATGCAAAGCAACCTTCACAAAAATGATGGTAATGGCTCAATTTAAAGTTGGGAAAAAAGTTGAAAACTACATTTTTTTATCTGTGCCTAACTCAAGAACGTGAAACAGGCTTCTTGGCTTTCATTGTGTCATGCAATTTCTATCACTAATAATGTAAGTATAAGAAGATCTTTAAGTAAAGCTTCTTTCTTTTTTATTAGGCTAAAAAGTTCTTGGAGGATTGCTGTCACTTTTTCTGCCATTTGCCACTTCCAAAATATCAGTAATCACAGCCCTGGCTTTATTTTACTGGAAGACTGATGGAAAAATATACTTGGTATACTTATTCCAAGCACTGGCATTTAAATAAGAAAGGACAGAGGGATGCAAATTTTTCTTTTTTTGGGTGACTATCTGGTGAATAGGGAATGGTTTTTAATATATCCAGAAAACAATTAAGCAGATCAGCTAAAAGTGTCTTTCTCTCTTGAGGCTCTTAGAATCCAACTTCCAGTATTTGTCCCACTCCCCATTCAGCTGAAACTACACCCAAAGAGCCTCTAAAATTCTGCCTTCCACAGCAGAATCAATGCTCAAAATATTTTGCCAGTACAGCTATAGTGGTAAAGACTAGGTTTGTGTACTGATGTAATTTGGGTAGCAAACCCCATCCAGTAAGACAGGATTCTGACACCCAGAGAGCTTAGTGATCCCTCCATACTAACACATGGAGATTGACAGTGTGCTACCATGCCTAAAACTGGTATATTTTTGGGGCTAAGCTCAAACTTTATGCCACAGACAAAACACAAAGCCAATGCTAATGAAGTGGCCTCTTCCTAGAAGAGTTCCATCTAGCTGTAAGTCACTTTTTAGTCAAGAAATTTTAGCAGCTACTCACTTATAAGACATTAGATGCACTTTGGCATACAGCAGACATACAGCTTCAAATAGAATATTAAAAGATATTTAGGGCTATACAGTGCAGAAATATCAAAATCATAAGAAAATTCAGGGGGAACCAAAAGTTTGCATAGTTTAACCCATGTCTGCATACAAAGGTCTAACTAACAACTTTGCCATCACTGAAAATGTGCTAAATTCAGTGCATGCTGCTGTTAAGGTTTTAATGGCATGAAATAGTTACAAGGTCTAGGCTAAATTTTCAACAGACTAAGTCAAGGAACCTACAGGCTTCAACTTCTGTGTATTAATGAGCAAAATTACCAGAAACATTGACAGACCCTCCAGTGAGTTTTTGAGTCATGGTTATGTGGTACTTTGACACCTCCCTGCAGAACTGGCCTGTATAGCAAGGCTAAAGTGGAGAAAAGTGGGAAAAGTTTCCTGCACCCTCCTACACACAAGAAGGCCCATATAGAAACGGCTGCAAATAGAAAGGGTGTAAGCAGAAATGAATGGCAGGGTACCAATTTGGGCAGCAATGTTCAGGCACTGTAAAGCTGCTCCAGATCTCTGTGTTCTGCTCTGTGCATTAGAGAAGGTGCAAAGAGGGAATATGCATGCCTTTTCACACACATATATATGCTTCTTCTTCTCCAGAAATGTTAGGTAGTGCATGTAGTTCTGCAATATTTAATTCTGAGGAAAAATTATCAATTAAAAGACAAACTGTCGGTGATTGACCACCTCCTATGTGAGACTGGGAAACAAGAGATCTCAAGCTTTTGGAAGATTTAGGTATTGACTACATTGCTAGGCCAGCAAAGAGTACAAGACCCTCAATCTTCAGCAAAGTTAGCTAGTCCAATACAACCTAGAGAATTTTTTCCACAACAATTGTGTATCTGCTTTTAACACACTTTCAGGCTCTGAAAAATACTGGATGAATAGTAACCATATGAAAATGAAAATAAGTGCCATGAGCAGCCAAAAAGAGAAAAAAGTGTGCAAGACGCAGATTCACTGGGTGTTCTGGCACAGTCATTGTATAACAAAATCAGCCTTGGCTGTCTCATCAATATCCCACTGCAAATTAAAAGCTTGTTTTGCTGTATTTACTGAAGAATTCTCCTCTCACTCTACTACGTGCAAGGCATTTGTACACAGTATACTTTTTTCTGAGGAAGTTCTCATTCATCAGCAATAAACCTCTGTGCAAATACTTTTTCCCTCTGGAAAGCAGGGCTAGAATTGTAGCTGTTTCCTTTTTTTCCAAGACACACAGTCAAAAATATGCTGGAAATTCAATGCTGTGTCAGATGACTTTTAAGGTTTTTCCAGCTCTTTCCATTTCCATGCAATAATACATTAAATAATTTCTTTCAAGATAAGATCAAATGTGGTTTAGAAGCTAAAATTTTGTGTTTAAATTAACCCTGACCTCCTTTTGTTTTTGTCTTCAGTCTGCCAAATTCTTCTGATTGTCATATGTTTAAAGGTCCATTTACCATCAGCATAAGGTGACATAACCCTGAATTTGTTCTGCTTTCGTCTTCTCTCTTAAAGGAGACAAGAGAATATACTGACAAGATATGTGTGCAATATAAGACAAGGAGGGGAAAGCTTGTTATCTGTGTAAGACAATTAAGAACAATTCTCTTCAACAGATTGAAAGCCCTTATGTCATCTGAGGGTGCCAATGCTGTGTAGCATATTTTTCCCATAACTTTTAAAAAATGAGTATATTTTCCTTTTCCATAAGTCTAAAAAAGTTTATTATTGCTTTTCAAGGGTTTTTACTTCTTTTTTTTTCTTTCCTCAAACCCTGCTAAGCAGGAAATATCTAAGGTTTTGTGGAAAATTTACTACAAGTTTCAGATGTATTTGTCAATGAGATATTGCGTCTTATTGAAGAAAGTGACAATTACAATATTTAACAATCTTCTTTTGCCTCATATACTCTTGTTACACTGAAAGTAAATAGAGAGCAGCATCAAAAAAACCTAAAGTAAGCAGTTAAAAATTGTAATTTAAACCCTTTATTCTTCATTGCTTAACTCTTGCCCTCATGCTTTCAACTAATTGCCACTTAAATGAAGAAAGAACACAAACCCAGATCCTTCCTCACTCCTTTCTTATAGCTATGATAGCAAAAGAATGGAAGGTACAGTTTGACATGTAATTTTAAAGGTCAATCCCACACCAGGTATCCTGGACAAAAGAGACCAAATGAGACACATCCCAAAGGAAGTGTCGAGTTTGTATCCAGCAGATAGCTGATACCTAATGCAATGAGAGGCAGATACTTGAAATCAAAACTTTCAGTTTTAAGAGAAAATCTTCATGTTATCAAGCTTTCTGCTAAAGAGTTGTGTGTGTTCATGATAGCAGAAGTGGCCAAGTTTTCTACATAATGTAGAAATGTTTTGTTGGATTTAAATAGGGTATTCAGATCTTTCAGCTAAAAAATGAAAATGGAAAATTGTATTGGGATAAAACCAGATGGTTTTAGACCTAGAGTGCATAAACTTTGAGGCCAAAAGTAATAATTTTGCATGTCACCTTTCTTACTTGTGGGGCAGCTATTGAGGCTCTAGAGCCTGATAGATACTAAATTAAATTCAGGGGTAACGGAGAGAAAAGTAACTGACCTTCATTTCTGCTACTACAGATAGTTCAGTGACTGCTGTGAAAATAATAGCACCTGATAGGTGCAATAGTTGTGCTAGGTATGGTGCTGTTAAATCACATGTGGCATTCAGAAAAGCAAATGTTTCTGAAGTAGCCTCTCTGTCCCTTGTTAACCATATGCCAAGCCAGAGGCTCATTTACATAAGAATCAGAAATACAACATTTAAAAAAATAATCAGAAATATACTTGAGAGTGTAGAATAATGGGGTATTAAAAGCTAATAGACAAAACCCTTATGTGGCAGAACTGGTCAAAACCAGCATTGATGCTGCAATAAGTTATTAAAATTAATTTGTCATATTAAAGGAAATCGTGCAACTCACTTCTTTTTCATGCCATCTTATATCTACTTTAAAATTAAGAGGCCACTTCAAGGACCCAAAGATCTCCAAAGGAAAATATCCCAATCCTGTATCACTGCATGGAAAATGTGAAACTATTGAGAGGAAAAACCTCAAAAATTTATCCCAGTCTTCAGATACATTCTGTCTTTAATTTACCCTGGCTACAAAAACATACCACCTGGGGACTGCAGAGGGAAAATTCCACAATTCATCTTCCCTCTCCCTTCTATTCATTTCTGTCCTCTGTCTCTGATGAGAGGAAGGCTGAGCCTTCATCTTGGTCAGGAAGAAAAAGTGGTTTTGTCAAATTAAGGTAGACTCAACATTCCCTTCATGTTCTGCCACAGCTCAACAGCAGGGCAGCTCCTACACAAACTGAGGCTAGCCTCCATTCTCAATGTGCATCCTAGAAAGGGTTTGAGCTTTTAAGTTTTAAAAACTTTTAATTTTTTTTTTCAGGTGGACAGCACTTTATCAACATAAGAATACATTCTTCACCACTTGCATGTTTTACCATCAAAAGTACATCAAATATGCCTGTATACAAAGTCAAAGTTATTTCTTACAGATAATTTTGTTGTATTATTCAAAGTTACATTTACCTTATTAAATGGTGAAGGGAAAAGAAAAAAGACAAAAGATAAAAAGGAGAAAAGGGAGTAAAGAGAGAGGATCAAAGCTGGGCTAATATTCCTTGGAACACCAGTTAAGTAATAAAATTGTTCTTCTGGCCTCCTTTACAATATAAGCACTTAAATCTAGGTGTTTTCTCTTGGGACAAGAAATCTTTCTGACCTGTTCTAGGTGGGAGATCTTGAAGCAGGACTGGAAGCCCTGGTATAGAAAAAAATTCAGTAAAGACTCTTTGTAAAAGCAGATAAGGACAACACCCTTCAGAATACTTAAATTTGTGGAAAGGTGGGCACACCTTTTAACACCCTGATGAGGAGAATAGAAAGACTATGCAGATGCAAAATGGGAACTGGAGACCTTGTGGCAGCTTAAAGGCAAAGTGCTTCAGAGCTGTGCCTCAGGTCAAAAAACAAAAGTGCATCTACTAACTCTTTCAACCCATGAAAGAATGAAGGCTGCATTCATCGTCAAAAGCAGAGCACTCTGAGAGAACCACACACACATCCAGCTCCCAGCTCACTCACCCTGGCCCAGGAGCAAAGCACAAGTCCAAGCTCTGGAAAGAAATTACCATATGCTATTTCTCTTAGAATATCACCCCTTGTGTCTGACTTAGCACAGCTTTTTGGTCTCTTTCTCTACTTGATGATACTTGGGAAGCTCAAAAGTAATTTTGCAGAAGAAATTGAGTTCTTTGAGATACATTGCTGCCATGTCCTCTGTATGGCAAGGCAGAAAGTCCATGAAATGAGGTAGAACTGAAGCAGTAATCATCCAGAAAAGGGAGGACTGAGTGAAAACAGAGAAACCATAATTTACCGAGTTAATTTTTCCCAAAATACTTTCCATATGCTTATACTTAAGTAGAGATTTATAGCATTGTGTGCAGTCTATTATTTAAGTGCTAATCCTGAAAACAAGTAACATAATTTCCTTGAAACTACTCCTGCCCTTTATTGGCCTATTTCTGTTCTTTCCCAGCCACTTTTAAGCCACTGAATTCCTCCCTGACCTTGGCTTCCCACTCCAGCTGCCTAGTGATGGGGCAGTAGGAAGGATAGCACAGCTGCAGTAGCTGCAGGGCCACATATCCTGGGAAAGGCTGGACAGCGATGCTGGGGGGCTGCAGCCCTGCTCAGGGTGCTGCATGTTGGTACACACAGGGCTGACTCAGGAGTGAGGCTTAGCTGGAGCAAAGAACTGAGAAGCAAACATTACTGTATCCCATCTCTCAAAGCAATGATTGCTATCTCAGCTGAGTGCTCACACCAAGTTCTCCTCTTACCTCATCTCACAAAAACTGTACCAAGTTTGTTTGGCGTGTGGGGCTTTTACATGGAAAATCTCCTTACTTTTGGGGGAAAAGAAATTCTTACACCAGTATGCAAAACCCCTCAGAGATCTGCTGTGCAGCAAGGAGCTGACACTGTTAATCCTACTGGAACACATGTGGTATATCAAATTTTTAGGGGTGATGTTGGTGTTTGGTGTGAAAACTAGCATTGATGGGTGAAAATAGAGCATGCTACACCAGTGATGAAAAAAGTGACTGGAGACACCAGGGTAACCTACTCCTCACACACAAAGTTGGCTCCTGCTAGTCCAATGCCTTTGTCCCATGCCCTCTCTCACTTTGGATCACAGTTTCATGGCATTTCCCCTTCATGAATTTAAGCAGGTTTAATTAGTCTCAGACAACACTCAAGCAGCTTTCAGGATCTTGGAACCTTGCAAAAGTCAGCTCCCCAGAATACTGGCAAATAGATCCATTGAAACTTCCCCTGATTACAATCACAGTAACTAAGACATAGAGTGGGTCTTCCAGAGGCCAAAAAGGAGACAGAGCATTTGTAAGATCTCCTCATAGCACTTTCTAAAAAGGCTGCAAAACAAGAAGCACCTGAAGCATAGGTCAGGTTCAAGAACAGTGCTGTGCTTCATCATTCTGCTGTTGACCACAGTTCTATGGACAAACAGCAGGCATATAAGAAGTATGGGATATGCCCCTGAGGACTTGACTTCTAAATCAGAAGCTACCAAGACTATGGCTCTCCACAAGCCTGAATATTTCTGTTGTGAATGTTAAGAAACGATTACTCATTCAGCTTTGCAAACCTCGTGGTCACAGTGACACCCAGTGGAAATGATTTCCATAGCCGGATTGTATATGCTGTGCTACAGGCCTTTCTCTCTTCCATGTCCTGCTCTGCCTCACGTTTCCAGAGGCTGTCACAGCAGGCAGCAGCAGCAGGAGGCCCCTCATCCCTCAAGGTAAATGTTTCTTTCCAAGTTCACAAGTTGCAAATGCTGCACATCTCCCATCTGTGTCAGAAAAGACTTTGTGAAGTGAATTTCCCAGGCTTCTTCTTTTATTTGGATTCTTCTTTTTGATTTCAACTTTCTCTCTGAAGGCTGTGAGGACTGAACGTGAAGAGATGCCTCAATGCTGCTCCGGGCAGAAAGGGAGTGCTTTCTTTGAAACTGTAACAAATTCCTGCCCCAGGCGTAACTCGTGGGTACCTACACCAGGCTCAAGCTCTTCAGCTCCGCAAATGAAAATGCAGCAGAAGCAGCGAGGGACAAGATACTGCACTGTGTGTGCACTGTGAATGCATGACTGCATGCACAAATAGTACCAGTGCAGTATCCTCAAGGAAGGGCTTTCAAGTGCTTCAGTACATGTGTCTATTCCATGTATCAGCCCTAAACTATGCAGCATATAAGCTTTCACATTTTGCAAGGATTTGTGTCCTGCCCGTCTTTAGCCCTGTAAGCTGTGCTTTGTGTGTGCTTTCATCAGCCTCCTGATGCGCATATCACCTGCTGCCTCCCCTAGTTAAGAAAGAGAGAGTAAACGTCAGAATTTACCAGCCTGTGACTGGGGAGACAGGAGCTGATGTGGAAAAAAGGAAACCAGAGCTTCAGGAGGGGTTTGTCACTCACCTCTTTCATCCTTCAGGAATAAACTGTGAGGGCTGGGAGGGACAGCCACCAACACTGTATCTGAAGCTGGAGGAAGTATCAACCCACCTGTGGACTCTGCCCCCAATCTTGGACTGTCTTTGATTCTCCTGCTCCTTCCTTTTGTCTCTGGGCACTCCAAAATGATTTTTTGAGCAAGATACTGCATTTCTTGCGGGGTCTAAAATCATCCAATGGGTTTTTCCATCTCCATGAACTTGTTTTTCCTGCTCACCTCCCTCTGTGCAATACAGGAGTTTCAGCAGAGATGGAACTTGAGAGCAGTCCCTGTGCAGTCCCACCACTTGAGGTGTGGTGGGAACATCCCATCACAATAGAGGTGACATTCAAAATCCAACACTGAATTCTCTGGGCCCAATGTCTGTAGAGCATCATAAGAGGCTTGCTTGCCCTCTGCAGCAGGGAATCCAGTAGCCTGTGCTGCTCAACAGAGGCGTTGATCTGTCTGGGACGGGAGCTCAGAGCATCCTCCTGCGCTGCTAAGGCACTGTGGCTGGCAGTGCAGTCAAGTAGTGACCTTCCCAGTAAGCCTGATGCAAGCACCTCATTAGCACTCTGAACTGCAACTAATAGACTGTAATGGTTTCTTCCAGGTCCTGTAGTGTTTGCAATTTGTTATTTTAATTTGTGGATTATCACTGAGGTATAGCCTTCTAACTAGTGTCACTGCCATCTGAGAGAAAAACAAAATCCAGGATATTTTTATAATAATTACAGATAAAAAAGTTTGAATAAGATTGAACAGAAACCAGACCCACTGTTAACGAGTCCCACTATCAGAGTGGTCATGTATGGTATTCAAGCTTTCATGCATTTACTTGTGAAGTCACTACATCCTTGAACCAAAAAGAAACTATACTAAAATATTAATGTGACTGAGAACTTAAAGCAATGCCAAATACAGCTTTTCAAAATATAAAGCCTGCAAGAAATTTCACAATGAACTACAGTATTAAGAATGATGCTGATTAACAATAATTAATATCTATAGTCAATTTACAGAAAATTATTATTTAATCCTCATAATAACAGTCATTAGGCCAGTGATTAACATTACTTCTTTACAGTCCACATATTCAACATTCTTTTTACAGTAATTCCCTACAGAGAAATAGCAAGGCTTTTTCTCCTTCTGATTAAACATTGCAAAACTCGTAAAATCACCTTTCTCATCCAGACGACTTGAGACAAACAGATTTTGGCCAGCTACACAGAGAGCCAGAATAACTCCAGCCAGACAGTCTTCCTTGACTAGCAGAAGTTGAGGTGATGGACTGTCTCAAATCCTCTGACATTGACACCCACTGCCTCCAGAAAGATGCCTTCAGTGGTCTGCCCATGTCCCCTTCCTAACCTTTTCCAAGATATTCCAGCAGAAAGACACTCCCTTACTGAGTCCTGTCCATGTGGGGAGGACATGCAGGACAAAAAAGGGGTGCACATATCTTTTGGGCTGGAGCACTGCGCATCAGTTGACCATACTGTGCTTTCAGTAACTACCTTTTTTTATATAGTGCTTTGTAATTTTTTTTCCATTTTTGAATGTCTGCCAGCATAACAGATAGAAGGTTATACAGAAAGGTTAAAGATTCTAAATGTAAACAATTGCAGAACACAGCAAATAAGACAACCCTTCTAAAGGTATTCAAATCTTGACTTTCCAGCTTCTCAGAGTTCATGGAAGGACACCAATGCCATGGCATAACATGCTCAGTCAAAGCCTCTGGTGCTCTGTGTATCCTTCTGCTGAGTCGTGATGAACTCTGTTCTTACTTTTTCTTTGCCCTTTTCAAAGTGCTTCAAAAAAATCAATTTTCAAGCTACTATGCCACACATAAAAAACACACAGTTTGCTTTCAAACACAGTTTGAGGGATGACAGCCAGAAAGCTCATAAATGAAAACTGTGATATAGAAACAGATATGCATATACACGTGTTTAAACATATATTGTTTACATATATATTCATGATCATGATCACAAAAGGACACATATATGTATATTTGTTTGTTTCTGTTCATTTAAATAATAACCGATACCTTATAATCTGTAATTCATTTACAGAAATTTTCCATGGTAGCTCTGTTTGTCTGTTTTGATAATGATTTGTTCTACAGGCATATCAAACAATCTCTGGCTGTTTCCCACACATTTAAAGTATGATATGAACGGATGACATACCTCTTGTGGTTTTGTGCTGCTAGAAGTGCTGGGCTGCTCTTTGGAAAGGTTGGAGGGGTGATACAGGGGACTGCCCAAGGATTTTATAATGCTTTGACTCTTTGGTGTGGACAGTAATTACATCATCAATGAAATCTTCTGAGTGCATCAATGAAGCTTAGAAGCAAGGACAACTTTTTGTGTCATTTCCAAATAAAATTGACTCCATCTGAGTCTCTGAACTGCTTTCCAGTTGAACACTCAGGAAAACCTTATATTGCAATATCAATGCTTAGGCACAGACTTGCCTCAGGAAAAGAAGCAGCAGGAAGGTCTCTTTGAAGTCACCAAGTTGTGGCTTGCAAGGAGGTTTAGCAGTAACATACAGTCCAGACAAGAAGGAGTTGGCAGCACTGGGAAGTACAGTGAGATGGATGGATGGATGGATGGATGGACGGATGGATGGCTCCTCCTGCTCTGCTGCAATTCTCTCTCCTCCTTGCCATCCAGTGTTGTGTCCATTTGCTCTCTTCACCCCACACCGCACTGCCTGTGCCTACCATCTCTGCCTCTGAAAGGATCTGTGGGGAGGCCCCAGCAATAAAACTGCTACGGGAGCTGTGCAGAATGCTCCTTATTGCTCTGTTGGTTGCATCCTTGCAAAAAACGCCTGTTGTGATGCCACTGGAGCAGGCTGTGGGAAGTGGAGGAGCAGAAGCAGAGCAAGCAGAGGGCACAGCACAGCATGTGTCTGGAGGGGAGGCGAGTGAATAGCCCCTAAATATTGAGTAAGTGCAGTGATTGGGATTGTATGAAGGAAAGCAAAGCAGAGCAAACGTGCTAGAGCTGTGAGATTTCTCTGAAAAGCTGAACGTCCAGCTGCCTTTACCAGTCCTTGACCGTCAGCACCTGTGACAACCAGGAAAAGAACTGAAGGCCAAAGACTGCCCTTTGTCACTTCGATCTGCTTCACATAAGGCCCATGGTTTCCAGAAATTCAGACCAGCTTGAGATAAAGGGTGTAGAAAAGATTCTTTCAACTGGATGTAGAACTGAGGGAAGGCATTTTATTATCCCTTCTCTGGCAGGAAAGGGGAAACAAAGGATCAATCATTGCTTCATAAGCATCAGCATGGAAGCAGATGCTAGACCTCTGCAAACTGCCCCATGTGTCTACCCCCCATGTGTCTTATTCATGGCAAAAGGGAGAACTTCAGGACTCCACAAGTAATCTGGGACCTTTATAATTTAAGTCTGAACATCTGAAGGACCTGGGATTAGACAAGTCACATGTCTAAAGGCAAAGACCAAAGGAAAAGTAGGGGTTCACAGTCCACATGGGCACACAGATTCACGATTTCTGACGTGGTTCATTAGTAGACTCCATGCTGTGCCTCGTTTCCCTAGACAGGAAATATATTTAAAGTCCAAAATCAGACACCCCGCATCCTTGGCTATGTGGACTGTCAGTGCTTCTTTCTTTCTCACCATTTTACAGTGCAGACTGCATTGCTGAAAATTGTAGTCTTTACCCAGCCACATATATTTAGAATATAACCCAAGATGTGGCAGGGGCTGAGGAAACATTCATCTGTTTTAGCACATGAGAAGGACTGTGAGGCACAAGCACATCCCTCTTCCTACATAATTTTCTGTGGATTTAGTGCTCTAAAACCTCCCTGAGTCGGCAGTTGCCCATCAGCAGACAGAAGGCTGCATCCAGTGGTTAAGAGCAAAGACCATAGATCAGCATCTTTGGTGAGGCCAAGGGAATTATTTTTTTCTCTGTAAGACAGATGACAGTGTCAAATGCCTGCTTTGCTTAAAGGTGATTTCTTTGGTAATAGTCTGGAGGCTAAACATGCAGACCTTCCTGAAGGAGCCTGTGGCTCATTGCACATACTGTAGTGCTCAGGAGAAAAAGATATGAATTCTGGTGGAGAGAGGCAACACAGAAGCATAGCATTTATGCTTTGGAAGGGCTCACAAAAGAATCATGGAGGGTAGATGTCTATTTTCGTGCTGCCAGGCAGAGTCAGCCAAACAAACAGGAAGATTCCTGACCTGAGTGCTCATGTCTAACACGATCTTAAAAGCCCGCATTATATGGGCATCCTTCTGTTCTGGATTGAAATCTATGTCCACCTAATGACAGACAAAGTATGGACATGGGCAGAGGGAAAAAGTAATGGCAAAATCTTGGAGTGAAAAATCTGGCATTTTCCATCTATTTTGGGAGGCTGCATTCTGAGATGGCGCCAAGGATTTATAGACACAGACCTTGTGTCTATAAACTGACATTTTTTCCACTGACATTATCAGACCTTTAAGAACATAGTTTCTAGAAGTTACCATAGAACCAAAACATTTTAGATTGAAATTGATTTTGACAGTACTGAATACATCAATGATAGGCATTAACACAACTTAGAGACTGTCGTAGTTTGAGACATTGATAGGAAGTAGGTTTTTATTTTTTTGGGATATGCTGTGGCCACCAATAGGTGTTCAGATTTTAATATTGGCTACCTGGTGTAGCCACTGAGGTTTGGACACCCCTCTGAGAACACACAGGGGTTAAAAACCAGAGCTGCGCCCCTGGGAAGCTCTCTTGGGGCTTCGAGGGAAAGAGGTTGGATCTCCCTCCCCCGTTCAGCTGCTGCTGCTGGGCCGGGGAGGGGCAGCCCTGCAGTAGGCCCGGGGCTGGACAGAGATGGGAGGTGAGGAGGCCCTTGAGGATGGAAGGGTGGGGGAGCACCAAGAGACATCGGGCAGCCACCCCCCACCTCCATGAGAGAGAGAGAGCCGGCGACAGAATGTGATAGCGGCCGGCCCAGGAGGAGAAAGGGGGAGTGCGGCAAGAAGGTGCCCGGCAGGGCAGCGTGGCAGTTCTGGAGCTCTGGGACCGACAGAGACTGAAATTTTTAACCCTTTTCTTGCATGATAGAAACCTTGCAAATGCTGATCCTCCTAGAACTGAATGAGAAGAGACATAACAGATGAGATAAGAGGGGATGGGCCACGAGGGAGGTGCAGAAGACTCCTGAGTGGGGGGAGAGATGGTGGAGTGGCCTTTTGGCTGGACTTTTCTTGTGTGGCCATAGATGGAACCTTTTTTTTTTCCTGTGACATAGAGACTGCATTTAGGGGGAGGCAGTGCCTCAGAACCAGGAGGGTTCAGTGTGGGTACCCCTCGGCCCCAGTGAGTGTAAAAAATTTGGGGGGGACAGATGTCCCAAAGCAGAGACTGTGCCTTTTCGGAGTGAGACAAGGCATCCTTGAAAGACAGCCCTAGAAGCAGCTCTGGTCCATGCTCAGTGGTGAGAGCACTGGGCATGGAAGGGAAGATGTCACAAGCGGCAAAAGGACTTTCCATGCAGTGCTGAGTGACATGGAAGCACACGAGGTTACAACGGTGTTTCCAGGGGAAGCCTATGGTGCGAGAAGGACTCCTCTCCTCTTCATGGACTGAGGATTGAGTATTCTAAAGGATGGTGCCGGACTAAGAGTTGGTGATGTGGGGGAATGTATTGCATTGGGAAATTTGGGGGGGGGAGGAGTTAAATGCTTTTGTAAGGTTTTCATTCTCCTTGGATTTTTTTTCTTTTCTTGTAGTTTAATTAATAAAGTTTTCTTTATTTCTAAGTAGGAGCCTGCTTTGCTTAATCCTGATCACATCTCACAGCAGACACCAGGGAGAGAGTATTCTCATAGGGGCACTGGCATTGTGCCAGTGTCAAACCATGACAGAGACATAATGTGCTTGTGATGGGGTCAGGATCACAAAAACTGGTCCTTTGCTACTTTCCACAGAATTTTCCAGACTCTTCTGGCTCTGTCAGGCAGCTCCTCTGCACTGAACATGGCAGAAGTACGCTCAAAAACCTTCCAGCCTAATGCATGTACAAACTAAATTCTGACTGTAATTTCAGTAATACAAAGTACATTCCATGCGTAAGTAACCACTCACATACAATACATCTTGGTGAAATTCTGTAGTCTTCCCACATTTTAATTCTCAGGTGAAGTTTTCCTTAACAGTTCTCTACCTCCACAATAGATATAGCTCAGGAGAGTCACCCTCCTATATCCTGTAGCATGGCACAAATCATACACACACATAGTTCCTCCTTCCACTTTTCCATCTGCAAAGTATTTGTGTCTGCATGACGTTCATCTGAAGACCTTTCTCAGCTACATTCATATTTAGCAAGTTACATGCTTATGGCATGCACATGACTTGTGATGTGCATGTCCTTGCCTTAAAATGCATATCAGCTGTTCCAGGTGCCGCAGTTCCTGGGCTCCTAATGCTGCCTCTTTGCATAATCCCAGAATAGAACATGCGATCTCAAAACCCAAATGGAACATATAATCTATGACTGTGATCAGCGAAGCATGTATGCACAGGCTTGGATTTAAAAGTAAACACGTGCTTCAGAGTTTTATTTAATAATGTAGATGAATTAAAACGAAATTAAAATATGTTTTTCTGGAATGTCTGGTAGAAAAACTTTAGGCCATTTCAAATAGGAAATTTGTTGCAATACATTTTCTTAAGAAATGTGTTCACCAGAAGGAAAGGGGCAAGTTTCCCCTACCAGAATTGCCAAAATAAAATTTAAGTAAATTCTGCAGAACCAGTATAGTTGATGCAGAAATCAATACTGACAAAAAATGGGGGGCCATTTTTATAGACAGATTTTTGAAAAAAGAGGCTGGGTACAGACCTTTGCTCATGGTGCAGTAATGCCCTTTTAATTTACTGCATAGTCTATTTAAGTACTATCTCTTCTTCTTTTCATTTGAAAAGAGATCATTCAGTGAGAGGCTCATACATTTTCATTCTCTGGCCTTGCCAAAGTGAGCTGCTGAGCTGCTCATCCACCAGCCCTGACCTTCAAACTCTCCCATGAGGATGTTTGCTATAGCTCCTTGCCTCACCACAACTCCTTGTTGATCCCAACTAGTACATGGTTGAACTTTGAAGCTCTTACCGGAATCACAAAAACTGGAAGTCACAGGCTTATCTCTTTCTGAAGCATGCTTTTAATTTCACCTCATACTAAGCTCTTGTGTCCCACACTGGTTATCAGACACCCTTAACACATGTATGCAGAAAAGAGACTTGAATGAATTAAAGTTCTTCTAATGTCAGCAACCATGATTTGCACCACGCAAAGACAAATGCCAAGACTGTTACTTTGCTTCCGTCCATCGACTGAGTTAATGAAAGACTGGAGGAGAAGGACAAACCACTTGGCCTTCCTTGTTTCATGCAGTCTCGTCCTGCGGCCACAGGAGCTGACGGGTGTCGGCTAGCCGCTCCCAGAGCGACCTCTGGAGACCACGAATCCCGGCACTCACAGGTTCTCTGCGAGAACCCCCGAGATGCGGCTCAGGCTGCGATGTGGTGACGCAGACGAGAGCAGGACTGCAAAGCACTGAGGTGAAGGAAGGAAGGATCAGATACATATATGGATAACAAGCCACTTTACTGACCCAGGCGGGGCCACTGACGGCGTCAGACAATAACTGCTGGGGAGGCACTGATAAAGGGGATGGGCGTGATGGGAGGAGACACGAGGGAACCAATGAGCGAAGCCCAGGGGAGGAGCGAGGGACACAACTGAACCAATAAGAATGGCACAGGGGAGGGAAAAGGCTCAGGAGACAAATCATTTCTTAAGTAAGGGATGATTGACATAGAAAATTCTCGAAATAAAGTGGAGGTGGTTACAATGATGGAGAGGTAACTGACAGGAGGAACAAACCATTATGAGGGAGAACATGGGGGGAACCAAGGCCAAACCATAATCGTAGCTTATAAAAAATAACCAACTTTACAATAAAACACGTATAAAACACACAATGCTTCAGTTTCACTGCTTGTTCGGCAAGCTATGCTATGGGGAGTCAGGCTGCTGACAGAGTCAGCATCTGTTTGGGTGCAGCCCTGGAGCTGGAATGCCGCTGCCTATGCCTCTCATTAAGTTCTAAATGTCTCCTACATCTGCTCTGCCTTGCATTGCCCCTAGCTCTTCAGAGGCTTTTAAATTGTCGCCGAACTTCCTTCTTCTTTCATCTCCATTATTGGCTTCTGACAGTAAGAATATCTGTAGCAAAAAAAATGAAATTGATTAGGCTAGAATTTTCTGTATTGGTGCTTAAATTCTGCTTATAATTTTGCAGTAAATTCTCTTTCCCAGGCCAATTCCCTGCATTATCTATCACTGAATCAATATAAAACATATCTTGTTTTGAGTTCTCTTTTATAGCTTTCAGAACTCCTAAGAGGAGTTGTTAAGTTGCTGCAATCATTCATTAACCTCTTGCTGACTTACTCTCTTCTGCATAAGTAGATTTACTTCCCCAAGTCTTTTCACTGATGTGTCTTTCAAATCTCTCTTCTTTAAGCTCTTCGTTGATCTGTAGCCCATTTTCTGACATCCTACCACAACTGGCTGTAAGAACTGGATACAGCTTTTTAATGGAGAATCGCCAATATGTGAATAGAGAATATGCAATCTCTCCCCTCTTGATTCTTCAGGCTACTGCCCAAACTTGTCAAAATCAGACAACACCCTGTGACCTCAATATTGCCCACACTTAGCTGATCAAATCTCAAACTACATCACACTGTTAAATAAAGTTTCTGCAGTGTGAGTAACCCTTGTTCCTTACATCAGATGTATAGTCTAAGAACTGTTACAGTATGAGCCACAGAAAGTCTCACATCCAGTCAGAGGTGACTACCTCACCTGCTCTGGAGAGTTTCTCTCCCTAGGACAAATTTCTGCTAATTTCAACACTTTACTGCTTAGCAGTAGAAGAAAAAGGTCCTTTATACATTCCTCTTTCTTTTAGTTGTTATTTTGTCCTATAGCTCTCTGTCATATTTTTTTTTCTGAAAGTTGAAGACCTTTTAGAGCAAAGAATTGCCCTGGGAATATTGGCTCAGGACTTGGGTCCATACTGAAAGGCAGTTGCTTACTTCCCTAAGCAACTAGATGCAACAGCCAAAGGATGGCTAGGTGTCCTCAGAGGTGTAGCAACAGTTGTGCTGAATATTCAACAGGCACACAAGTTTACCCTGGGACAAAAATGACTGTGCTAGTGTCTGCAGTACTGGAAGTAAAGGGTGGCCACTGGCTTTCACCACAGAGGTTTCTGAAATACCAGGCCATCATGGTAGAGCAAGATGATGTAGAGATAGTGGTGACTAATATTGTCAACCCAGCTTCTTTTCTCAGTGGAATCAAGGAGAAGCAGTACACCATGACTGCCTAGAGATACCTGCGCGAGGGTGTAAGCGGCCCTAGATCCGGCTAGCACGAGGGGTGAGAAGGCCAACGCCCCTGCGCATAGGAAGCCAGCTCCCTTCGGCGTCTTGGCCTCAGGCTGGGCTGGAGGAAGAGCTCGGAGTTGCGCACGCGAGACGAATAAGGAGGTGACCACTTGCTGGGGGTGAACAGTCGGTTTATTGGGTGATCCGGAGGCACCAACAAGGACAGGCACCAACCAGCAAAATAGCACCGAACAGGAGGAGCGACAAGGTTTTATAGGGAAGGGGAGGAGAGAGGAGGGGAGCCCAGCTATCCAATGGGGAAACTCAAAGGGAGGTACTGAACGTAACTGACATACACCAGAAACCAACGAATACAAAGTAAAGGAGGGGCCCCGGGACCACAGCCAATCACAACCCCCAGAGAGGAGAAGGTTCTCGAAACCTGGGAGGAGTGGGGGATGATTGACTGTGCCCAGGGAGGAGAAAAACATCTACTTATAAGGTGGGATGAGGGAGGAGCGGTCCTTCAAACTGTAACATTTGCAACTAAAAATAGTATGGTAACTAGGCAACTTAACTGACAAGGAGGCAGTGGCGGGAAAAACTGGGGAGAGAGGAACCATTTACAAAGAACAAAGGAGGGTACAGTGCATAAAATGGGGGAGCAAACTGAGAAACTTAAAACACACTACAACAGATACCATTGAAGCTACTTACTCCAGCCGCCCAGACTTAAAGGACACTCCTTTGGACGATGCAGAGACCAGGTTCACTGACAGAAGCAGCTACATTGCCAGTGGAAAGCAACATGCAAAGTACACAGTGACTACCTGCAGAGAGGTCATAGAGTCTGGACCCTTACCAACAGGTACCTCTGCACAGAATGCTGAGATAAATGCATTGACCCATGCCTTAGAAACAGCAAAAGGCATTCAGAGTTGTGCATGCACATGGAGCCATCTAGAAGGAGAGAGGACTGCTGACCTCACAAGGGAAGAAGAGACAATCTGGCTGCTGGAACCAGTTCAGCTACCTGAAAAAGCATATTAAGGCACACCAGAGAGTGAGCTTAAAATTGGAGGAAGGAAATGAGCTGGCGGATGGAGAGGCAAAGAAAGCAGCAAAGGGTGAGGTACAGATTTTCCTCAAAGGTAAGCCATAATACAATAACACTAATCAAAAGAGACGTCCAACTACAAGGGGTGGGCTACCATTGATAGAGAGCTAGTAATCCCTTCCCATTTTCGTGGTTACTAGTGAAGGAAGAGCACTAGAAAACACACTAGGGCCTAACTACTTAAAAGCTTTTTATAGAGTGTGGCTCCTTTCTCAAAATGATGAAGGCTGCCAGTGATACAAAGTGCATTGAAATGAAGTGTTGACTTTGAAGTAGTAATTTTCACAGGCTTTCTAGGACACACATCTGATTGAAAGGACTGTTGTATCATTGTCAGGAATCTATATGCCACTATCACTCAGGTAAGCCGACAATGTGGTCCTTGCCTCCAGACTAACCCTAAAATATCCCCTGGCCGAAACTCGGTCAGACTGGGAGAGGCCATGGGCCTGTACAGCAGTGGCAAATTAACTTTTCAGAACTCCCAAGGAAAGGGGGGTATCAGTATTTACTGGAATTAATAGATACCTTTTCAGGGTGGCCAGAAACATTCCCCACCAGAACTGTCAGAGCTCAAGAGGTGACCAGATTATTTTTACAAGAAATAATACCACGCTTCAGAGTTCCAGCCACGATGTCCTCAGAAAAAGAATCATATTTCATTTCCAAAGCAGTGCAACAGATTAATGGCCACCTGGGCATAGATTAAGAACTTCACACTTCATACTGCCCCAATCAAGTAGCCAGGCAGAGAAAATGAATCATTTGATTAAGCAGCAGATTGTAAGACTGGGGCAAGAAGTTAATCTACCCTAGCCCAAGCTCTTCCACTAGCACTATTGCAAGTTTGAACTAAACCTTGAGCTAAAGGAATGCTGAATCCTATTGGAATGCCTTATAGAAGACCATATAGAATACAAAGGGAATGTCCAGAATGTCCTCCTACAGGGTGGCTTTAAGCAAACAGTTCAGAGAACTGGAGAAACATGTGGCTGGAACTCAGAGCAGAGAGTTAGATAGCCTGGGGTTGATGTATATGTTAAGTCTCTTGCAGAGAAGACTTCGGAACCACAGTGGGAGAGACCACTGCAAGTACTTCTCACCACCTTCACTGCAATCAAAATCAAGGAGCAGAATGCCTGGATCCATCACTCTCGGGTGAAGAAGGCCCACAAGCCCCTTCAGGAGTGACACCAGGAGACAATGAACTGAGACTAAAACTTACTTGGGCAAAATGAGTATATTGCTGTCTGGAGTAGTTCATACTTTAGTTTACAGAATTGTTTCGTATGTAATTATGACTGAAGTTTTAGAACTAGAGAGTACCTCTACCCAAAGCAATGCTGAATGGCCTTGGTCCCTGGCATTTAATCAGTATACTGGATCCATGGGAAAACCTTCTGAGATAAAAGATTTAAACATATCTACTGTAGTAATCCACGAGAATCAGGTATGTGAGGAGCAAGAATGGCAGGAACAGGAACTGTGGACACTTCAAGGAATCAGAGGAGAAGAAATCAAAGTAGAGTGCCAGGTCATCAATAGGATGGCTTATGAGAGACCAGATGTAATTAGTGTCTGAACCTCCCCTGGTGTATATGAACACCAGGAAGTCTGTGATAACCGAAGTGAATAAGACTGTTGGTATAATTTCACCTTGATACAGCCAGTAGAAGTGACCTGCCTTTGAGCTCGAGTTGCTATCAGACTTTCATTTGAATTCAAAGTGGGCACTGCACTTTTTACCACAGCAGGGCCTTATACAACCCATACTAGTTCAGACTCAACCCAAACTTGAACCTAAAGTGTATGAAATAGGCCTCTATGTAGTGAAGAACAGCAGCTATTATTCAATCCAGAATGGTCTCTCAAACGTGTGGAGTTGATAATGCAAATCAACATCTCAAAAATCCAACCAGCCTGCTCCTCCTTCCTAAAAACTTCCTTCGAGGGCTGGACAACATGGTTACAAAGACAGGCATATCTCAGGAGCAGAACAAGAAAGGATGTAACTGGCATATTAGGGACAGGATTAGGAGTTTTAAATGGAATTGATTCAGAAATGCTGATGAATAAACTGGCCACTGCAGCAGGTAGCCTAACAAAATTGAAGCAACCCTTACAGTCATCCCTATTGGCATTAGGAACTAGCCAGTGGCAGATTTCAAAAGTACTGCCAAAGTGGAAAATGGCTGGGGACCAAGACCACAAATTAATAGTAGGAGCACTTAGTACAGTTCAAGATAATGTGTCTTTAGCTTTCAGTTGTATACAAGCACAGTTATGGATGCAGACAACAGCAGCTCTGATCATACAAGAAAGGGGTGAAGGTAATTTTCCAGCTGAAATTCAGAAAATTGTGTGGGATAATGCAATTGATTTTGAAAGGAAGTTTCAATTCTGGTGGACTATGGTGAATTTCACCTATGATCCTGTTTCTAATGTGGCAGCTGCCTTTGTGCTTACCATACATAATCCCACTGTTTATGTTATCCATCCCATCATTGCCCTAGGATTAAACCATGAAAAAACAATACTCTATCCTTCAGAACATAGAGTGTGGGCACGAAAGATGAATGAAAAGTGGCAGACAGTAAACTTAGAATCCTGCATTACTAGAGAACAGATGGGATTCGTTTGTGAAAGCAATACTATTGATGCTCAGGATGTGTGTTTGGACACTGAACAGAGTATCTGTCACTTTGAAATTCATCCAGTCACTGACCAGAAAACTGTGCTCGTATATACTGGAAAAGGGTGTGTATGATTGAGAACTGCTTGTGCTGCTGTACAAATTGATAGCAATGATGTTATTCTGTCTAGTAGAAATCATTCTAATTTCTGCATTTGTAATTTTGTTAAGATTATCGGGTGTGATTTTTCGTATTTGGTACCAGTGACATCTCACCAGCTGATCAAAGCCAATTACACAATGCATCACAGACTATCACCTACCCTTATTGGGATGAACCTTACATTAGTAAAATAATTAATTAAGCACCAAGGCCTATTGGAAATCTTGAAGGAAATCCAAGAAAGTGGAAAGAAAACATTAATTGCTGTCCAACATGATACAAAAGAGATAACCAGAGTTCTACAAAGAATAAAACAAAATATGGATCATCACTGGTGGGATGTGATCTTTGGGTGGTCACTGACAGCAAATGGAATCTTTAATAAGTTTTGCCACCCCATTGTAGTTTTGCTAATATTAGTTGGGATAAGCTAAGGATTATCTATTATATTGTTATTTTGGAACTGGAGAGTACTACAATGAATAGCTGTACTAACCTCTTTGTCAAACGTACAGTGGTGAAGCATTAAAAGACACTTATTGTTGTAAGGGTTTGCATTAAGGAGAAGAATTTACTTATTTCCTAGGAAAGGGGGGAATAAGACAGAGTAGAGATCAATTCTGAATTAGGTAAAGTGTCTAGGGGAGGTGAAAAGTCTGTGAGGCCAAACCTGAAAGAAAAAGTGCAGGGCAGAGACAGCGAAGAGACAGAGAAAAGAAAACAGAAATGACCACAAGGTCGATTTGCCCCCATTTGCCCCTCACCAAGGAATTCCTTTAATAAAGAGAAACAGGTGATAAATGTCACGAGAAATGAATATGTATGAACCTATTGTGAAACTGTAGGCAAATGCATTTGGATGGGGGATAAAATGAGACCTGAGATCTCCAGCGGTATGCACGCCTTTTGAGGAGGATTTCATCTCCTTGAGTCCTACGCGTGTCGTAATAAATGCATCCCGAAGTTTACAATTTTATAAATTTGTGAGGTCTCTTCTTTTCTCCGCAAAACAGCAGTTATAGAAACAGCAGAAATTACATTTGCTCTGCTCTTAGCCAGAGCCAGGATGGGAATCAAAGTCTAGATCAGAAGAAGATCACATGAGCCTCAGCTTTTGCAAAAAAGGAAAAGCACAAAGTACAGTAAATTTCCGTCGCATTGACAGGGTTTTTCACAGATCTATAGACAAGTGATGAAGCATAAAAGATGAGAGCAAAGGAAAATCAACAGATCTGCTGAAACTGAGTGAAGAGGAAGGAGACTTGCAATGAACTGAAAAGCTGCACAGAAAGCTTCTCTACTTTGTGCAGTTGCTTCAAGTCTTACTTGGGAAAATCTAGCAGCACTTCCAACTTATGTTTATTAATTCTAGAATAAAGGCAATCAAAACTGTGTAGTGGTGCTGACGTTAAGTAAAGCGTAGGAAGCCATTAGAGTAAGAAAAAATTG